>NW_026016985.1:27500-125000 GCF_020379485.1 Brassica napus | reverse complement strand
ATGTCGCGACGCATGCAACCGAAGCATGCTGATCGACATGTCTGAGGATGTGTGGCGCCTTGCATGAGAAGCATCTCAGGGCCGTACAGCCACCATCAGACATAGTTACGAACATCCGCGTGCTTAGTCCTAATAATGTGCGGAGCAATATGTTTATGGACTATCAAATATGTGACTCAGCACCGGCGTGTACTGACCTGACGTCCCATATGATTATGGACTAAGCAAGGGGTTGCATGGGTCCAGCGTGCTGAGTCCAAGGTCGTGTGTTTTTCTATGTCGAACGATGTCGACGTCTCGTCGGCGGTCGATATGCAAGTCCTCCTACTTGGGTCTCCTAAATCTGAAAGAAAGAAAACGAAAGTAAATAAATGCTAGCTAATAAAACCAAAATAAAATACCTAATAGTGGGTTGCCTCCCACTCAGCGCTTGGTTATAGTCATTAAGCTTGATTGTGGTAGTGATTGGCTATTTGGTGGATAAACAGCTGCTTGTTGGAAAACAAGCATCCACTTCATCTCTGCACATTCTGGACCAAGATGCAATGAAACTTCTTGTGGCCTCACCATTTCTTGTCCATTTATCATCCATCTTCTTAAGTACATTGGAGATGTTCTGTAGCCTATCTTGAATGTTGTCAATGCTGACCTGGTGCCAGCCTATGTTGTCATAGGCGTATGCTGAAAGTTCTGTCAGTTCCTCGTGCATTGATATCAGCTGCTCGCCGGCTGGTGTAGACTCGGTGTCGACCGATGCGATTAAGTGTTCATCGGTCGATCTCGGCGACTTACCATCGAGCGATTTCGCTCGCTTCCTATCGATCGATGCTGATATCTGGTGTTGAGCTGCCAGTTGCCTCTGAATGCCTTTGACTTCTTTCTGTAGCCATTTTGCGTGGCTGTCTAGTCCACCGATTCTGTTGTCGAATGGAAAGTAGATGTCATCGCAGCGTTTGTCAAGTCATTCCTCCATGGTGTCTATAGCAGTGTAGATCTTGGATGTGATCTTGTCAACCTCTGCTGCTGTGTAGGGAAGTAACTCCACAGGATTCCATCGATCCATGGCCCTCGTAGCCTGTCGATCGAAAATGAGTTTGCCTGCAAAAAATTTTGATTAGTAATTTTATCAATATCCCTTTGGGCATGAAGTATTTGACTAGACAATTTGTTTAAATATTGCATGACTGGTGATACGAAGCGGTCATGCATATCCTCGTAAGTCTGCAGCCTATTATCCATGGCTGAGATCTTAGCGTCGAGCGATGTGATGGTACACACGTCGATCGATGTGGCTGGTTGTTGGTCCTTCTTGTGAATGGTGTCCAGATCATGCTGTAGTAGCTCGATTTTAGTGCTCAACCAGTCCACGTTGTTGTTGAGAGGTTAGTACACGTCGTTTATCCTCGTGTTGATGTATGAGACTTCCCATTCATCCTTTTGTTCTGCTGAACATTGAGGTTCTGCAGGGATCTGGGCTGTCGGAAGACTGACGTCGATCGATGGTGCATGTGGTGCGTTGATTGATGCTAAGGTCGTGGCTTCCTTCTCAAGTTGCTGTCGTAAACTCTCAATTTTTGTCCTCATTTCTACCATACTTCTGAAAAGCTCATTGTAGCCTCTATCCAAAGGTTGATGTGTATCTTCTACCAATGATTTGAGCTCCTCTCCTAGTTTTTCCTGAGCTCCACAAATAGCAGTCACCATCTCGTTGATTTCATCTTTGGTGTAGAGTTCTGGTGCCAGTCTTGTGAGTGTGAAGGAAGTGGCTTGTTCTGGAAGACAGATGTGGCTCTCTTCAAAAAGAGATGCTCTTTCCAGTAATTTCCTGATGTCGTCCTTTGTGACATGTATCATCTCACCAGCTACGCCTCGTGCGTGTCCACACTCATCTCTGTAGACTCCATACTCGTCCCTTCGTTCCCAAGTGAACTTTCTGGCTCCATACATGTCAAAAGCGCGGTATCCAAATTCATAACGTCTGTCGATCGACGTCGGGTCATCCTTATCGGTCGACGTTGGTGTTATCCTGTCGATCGATATCTGAGTTGTCCCGTCGATCGATGCTTAGCCTTTTGGTTGGCATGATAGATCTGGATTGATTTCAGTTGCAGTGACTCCTACGTCTTTGTTTGGATCGTTTTGAATGACGTCTGGAGTGCCACGTTGCTGTGAGAATAGGTTGTCAGGTCCATTGGCCACTTGAAGGATATCTGCTATGTCCTCTCTGGACACTTGTAAGATCCTTCCATCTATTGCACGTGCGTTGCCATCTGTGTCCCTGAAAATACCAAATTCATCAGGTGTTAGAAAACCGTAATCAATGTTTGCATTATCATTCAATTTAGAAATAGAAAGATTAGGTTTAAGAGTAGTATCAATCGATGTTGATACAGATGCATCGATCGAGGGCAGAATAATTTCTGCTGAACTTGTGTTCTTGAGATGATTGCTCTTCATGGATTTTCCTGTTGATGTAGACGGAAGAGTTTTCATCTTTTCTGCTTGTGTGTCTGCTCTGGTGTGTGGAGGTGGTTTCAGGGGTGCAAAACGTTTTAAAGAAGCAATTGGAAGAATTGCTTGACAAGGGGTTCATACGGCCAAGTAGCTCCCCTTGGGGTGCACCAGTCCTCTTTGTAAAAAAAAAAGATGGTAGCATGCGTCTGTGCATCGACTATCGAGGGTTGAACAGGGTATTTGGGAAGAACAAGTACCCGTTACCCAAGATAGACGAGCTGTTGGATCAGCTGAAAGGAGCTAAATGGTTTTCTAAAATTGATTTGGCCTCGGGATATCATCGATTCCTATAGAGCCAAACGACATTAGGAAGACAGCAAGTAGGACCAGGTACGGCCATTACGAGTTCGTAGTGATGCCGTTCGGTCTGACCAATGCACCTGATACATTCATGAAAATGATGAACAGCGTGTTCCGGGACTTCTTGGATGAATCGAAGATTATCTTCATTGATGATATCCTGATCTATTCCAAGGACGAGAAATCTCATCGGAAACATTTCAGAGTCGTGCTGCAACGATTACGAGAGCACAAACTCTTTGCTAAACTCAGCAAGTTCAGTTTTTGGCAAAATAGTATTGGGTTCCTCGGACATATTGTTTCTGACCAGGGCGTCTCAGTGGATCCAGAGAAGATCAGGGCAATCAAGGATTGGCCCCGACCACGCAGTGCCACGGAAGTTAGAAGCTTCCTAGGGCTGGCAGGTTACTATTGAAAGTTTGTGAAGGGATTCACAAGCTTGGCTCAGCCGATGACACGGTTGACTGGGAAGGACGTTAAGTTCACATGGTCCTGAAGAGTGTACGATATGTTTCTCCGCACTTAAGGATATGCTGACTAGCACACCCGTCCTGGTTCTTCCGGAGGCAGACCAACCTTATGTGGTCTACACGGATTCGTCCATCACTGGACTCGGTTGCGTGTTAACTCAACATGGGAAGGTCATTGCTTACGCGTCAAGGCAGCTGAAGAAACATGAGGGAAACTACCCCACCCATGATCTTGAAATGGCTGCAGTAGTATTCGCCTTAAAGATTTGGCGATCATATTTATATGGGGCCAAAGTCCAGATACTTACGGACCATAAAAGTCTGAAGTATATATTCACCCAGCCTGAGTTGAACTTAAGGCAGAGGAGGTGGATGGAGTTCATGGCCGACTACGACCTAGACATCACTTACTATCCTGGCAAGGCTAACCTTGTGTGTCACGCCCCCAATCCTGAGTAAGATTGTTGGGACGGCCATGGTTCGAGGAAACGTGCAAGCCATGTCTTAGGACATCAAGGCAAGCGTTCCATGGTCGAGAAAGAAGGTTAAGGACATAAGGAAACTTAGACTTAACCTTATACAAGCTAAGAGACAGCTTGGACGAGTAAGACGGTAGCTGGACGAAGTGGATGAGTAGGTCGGCCAGCTCAATGAAGCTAGGTTCAGTTCACTCCAGCTCAGTCCCTACTAAGTCAGCTCCACTAGCTGGACTACTAGCTCACTCAGCTGAGGCAGCTGAGAGTCAGCTCATCTCAGCTAGACGGACTGTCTGGGCTTTAGGCCGATGGTCCGGGTCCGGGTCAGTGGCGGGCTGTGAGGTCCGGCCATGAGGCCATGGGCTGTTGGGTCTTAGGACAAGGCCATGGGCTAAGTCCAGGAGACTTGGGGCGTGGGTTGGGCTTGTGGCCGACCCCAAACCCAATCAGAAAGGGCGAAGGGATGCAAGTGGCCGAAAGGGGACAACCCTTGGCCGATGGTGCCCATTCGCTAGCAAGTCATGCCTGTTCGTGGGACAAGACTTACCCCCTCGTTTTCTATAAATATGGGGGCTCTCTGGTCGAATTCATTATCCAATTCCAGAGTAAAATACTCAGAGAAAAGCGTAGAGAGAAAGAAAGAGAGAAAGAGAGAGTTCCGGCCAAGAGAAAGGCCGATTGTGGTGGTGTTGTGTTCCGGCGACTCTGATCGTTTGAGGACTAACTCCGGTCAAGAATGGGAGATCAAGACAAGGAGAAGAGCATGGAGAACCCAGACGTGGTTCACAAGGTATGTGATGGGCCGTGGCTCCATCAGACCGAACGGACGGTCCATGCGACCGCACCGCGGCTCTGCTCGGTTCCTAAGTCCCATCCTGATCTCCTTATCTGTTTCAATTCGTTTCTCTTCTCTTCTCTCTGGTTAAACACGAAAGGTTGTGTTGGTTGAGTCCAAGGGACACGTCCCTAGGCTTTGGCCGAACATAACGAAACCGCTAGCCTAGACACGGGTCGGTTAGTCGGATGATCCGATTGCACCAAGACTGGGCGGTTAGGACGAACGGTTGGGAATGACCCAAAGGGCACGAGTTGTCAAGAGTCATGAGTGTCCAAGAGGCACGAATGGCCAAAGGGTGCATGTTCCAAACGGTGTCTTTCGGGACGGGTTAGGACCGATCCTTATGGATCAGCCTATGGCTTGTCTAGTCAAGACAAGGTCACGGTTTGTCTAAGCCAAGGTAGAGTCGCAAGGTCTGACCGGTATGCTAGACGAATCAATAGAACACAAGAATCACTCAAGTATCCTAAAGACAGATTTCTATTCAAAGACTCTCTTTGATAAAAATAAACAAACTGAATATTATTTCTTAAGGATTGAAAGGTGAATCTAAAGTATACAAATGGGTCTGCTTATATAGAGCATGACCTCAGACAAAGACCAAACGGTCACAAAAAAGAAAGGAAACAAAAACTAAACAAGGAAACCGATAAACTAGCCGTTAGGAGAATTTCTTGGTTCCAATGCTTTCTTCAAGGGATTTGATTCTGGTTTTGTATCTGGACGGTTTGAGGCTGTAAGTGAGCTTCTTGGGAACTTCTTTACTGAAGAAATATGTATAGAAGTCGTGCCAATCTTGATGGTAAAAGAGCTGTTGAGAATTGATGGCTTTTGACTCCAAAAATGGCAAGTATGGTCTTGTTTGATTCTGAATAATCTGATGGATGTTGGTGCATTGTAAGAACGTCTCTGACTCTCCTGGACGTTTGGATTGGTCTCCTGAATGGTTAGATGTCTCTCCTGGTCGCCAATGTCTGGTTTGCAATTGATTGAACCGGTCAGCTTCCAAATAAGGCAAGTGCAGAACTGGTTTGTCCGGTTTTGAGAAATTGATCATAACTCCATATTTCCGCGGACTTTTCTTCCCATTCTTGGCTTGTTGGAAAGCTAAGAGATCCTTCTTGAATTCCAAGCTTTGGTTTGGGTCGGAACGCTTCTTTGTTGGGCTTGAAACAACTTCTAAACTCGGATACTCGCAGATGGACGGGATGGAGAACCTCCGGTTTGTAAAATTCATATCTTCCTTGTCCGAGTATCTTTGATGATGATTCCAATTGGGATTGACTCCTTGTTGAGCGTAGAGTGCAGGAAATTTAGTTTCATGGACAATGTCTTCCTGGTTGGTGAGATACGCCGTTTTGATTGAACACATATCCTGGTGAGTCTTTGGATTAGCTGTTTGGTGCAACTGGTTGGCTTCTGGTTCAGGTACTGATTTGATGACCACATCAGTTCAGTACACACACGACGTTTGTCGGTGTCAGTCAGCACACACAGGATGTCTGTGGCTGTCCGTGTGTGTCCATCAGCACACACAAGACGTCCGTGGCTGTCCATCAGTACACATATCAGCACGTTGGTCCTTGGACTCAGCACGCTAACCCTTCCCGTGGACTGTTTGGGTAATTTTGGCCCAAGTGTCCGCCACCACACACAGGACGTCTGTGGCTGTCTGTGGCTGTCCATCAGCAGACACAGGACGTCTGTGGCTGTCCATGTGTGTCGGTCAGCACACACATGACGTCCGTGGGTGTCCAGCAGCACACACAGGACGTTTGTGACTGTCCGTGGCTGTCCGGCAGCACACACAGGACGTCTGTGGATGTCCGTCAGCACACATAGGACGTGTGTGGGTGTCCGTCAGCACACAGAGGATGTCCGTGTGTGTTTGTCAGCACACACAGGACGTTCGTGGCTGGCCTTGTGTGTCCGTGTGTGTCCGTCAGCACACATAGGACGTATGTGGCTGTCCATCAGTACACATATCAGCACGCTGGTCCTTGGACTCAGCACGCTGGCCCTTCCCGTGGACTGTTCGGGTGAAATTGGCCGACGTGGGCTGTCTGTTGAGTACACACAGGACGTCTGTGGGTGTCCGTTAGCACACACAGGACGTCCGTGTGTGTCCGCAGCACACACAGGACGTCTGTGGCTGTCCGTGTGTGTCTGTGTGTGTCCATCAGCACACACAGGACGTCTGTGGCTGTCCATCAGTACACATATCAGCACGTTGGTCCTTGGACTCAGCACACTGACCCTTCCAGTGGACTGTTTGGGTGATTTTGGCCTAAGTGGGCTGTCTGTTCAGTACACACAGAACGTCCGTTGGTGTCCGCCAGCACACACAGGACGTCTGTGGCTGTCCGTGGCTGTCCATCAGAAGACACATGATGTCCGTGGCTGTCCGTGTGTGTCCGTGTGTGTCCGTCAGCACGCACAGGACGTCTGTGGCTGTCCGTGTGTGTCCGTATGTGTCTGTCAGCACACAAAGGACGTCAGTGGCTTTCCATCAGTACACATATCAGCACGTTGGTCCTTGGACTCAGCACGCTGCCCTTCCCGTGGACTGTTTGGGTGATTTTGGTCCACGTAGGCTGTCTGTTTAGTACACACAGGACGTCTGTGGGTGTCCGCCAGCACACAAAGGATGTTTGTGGCTGTCCGTGTGTGTCCATCAGCACACACAGGACGTTTGTGGCTGTCCATTAGTACACATATCAACACGCTGATCCTTGGATTAAGCATGCTGGCTCTTCCCGTGGACTGTTCGGGTGATTTTAGCCCACGTGGGCCGTCTGTTCAGTACACAAACAACGTCTGTGGGTGTCCGTCAGCACACACAGGACGTCCGTGTGTGTCCGTCAGCACACACAGGACGTCTGTGGCTGTCCGTGTGTGTCCATCAGCACACCCAGGGAGTCCGTGGCTGTCCATCAGTACACATATCAGGACGTTGGTCCTTGGACTCAGCACGCTAACCCTTCCCGTGGACTGTTTGGGTAATTTTGGCCCAAGTGTCCGCCAGCACACACAGGACGTCTGTGGCTGTCTGTGGCTGTCCATCAGCAGACACAGGACGTCTGTGGCTGTCCGTGTGTGTCCGTCAGCACACACATGATGTCTGTGGGTGTCCGCCAGCACACACAGGATGTCTGTGGCTGTCCGTGTGTGTCTGTGTGTGTCCATCAGCACACACAGGACGTCTGTGGCTGTTCATCAGTACACATATCAGCACGTTGGTCCTTGGACTCAGCACACTGACCCTTCCCGTGGACTGTTTGGGTGATTTTGGCCTAAGTGGGCTGTCTGTTCAGTACACACAGAACGTCCGTTGGTGTCCGCCAGCACACACAGGACGTCTGTGGCTGTCCGTGGCTGTCCATCAGAAGACACAGGACGTCCGTGGCTGTCCGTGTGTGTCCGTGTGTGTCCGTCAGCACACACAAGATGTCTGTGGCTGTCCGTGTATGTCCGTATGTGTCTATCAGCACACAAAGGACGTCTGTGGCTTTTCATCAGTACACATATCAGCACGTTGGTCCTTGGACTCAGCACGCTGCCCTTCCCGTGGACTGTTTGGGTGATTTTGGTCCACGTGGGCTGTCTGTTTAGTACACACAGGACGTCTGTGGGTGTCCGCCAGCACAAAAGGACGTTTGTGGCTGTCCGTGTGTGTCCATCAGCACACACAGGACGTTCGTGGCTGTCCATTAGTACACATATCAGCATGCTGATCCTTGGATTAAGCATGCTGGCCCTTCCCGTGGACTGTTCGGGCGATTTTAGCCCACGTGGGCTGTCTGTTCAGTACACAAACAACATCTGTGGGTGTCCGTCAGCACACACAGGACGTCCGTGGCTGTCTGTGGCTGTCCATCAACAGACACAGGACGTCTGTGGCTGTCCGTGTGTGTCGGTCAGCACACACATGACGTCCGTGGGTGTCCGCCAGCACACACAGGACGTCTGTGGCTGTCCGTGGCTGTCTGACAGCACACACAGGACGTCTGTGGGTATCCGTCAGCACACACAGGACCTCTGTGGGTGTCCGTCAGCACACACATGACGTCCGTGTGTATTCGTCAGCACACACAGGACGTTCGTGGCTGGCCTTGTGTGTCCATGTGTGTCCGTCAGCACACACAGGACGTTTGTCGGTGTCAGTCAGCACACACAGGATGTCTGTGGCTGTCCGTGTGTGTCCATCGGCACACACAAGACGTCAGTGGCTGTCCATCAGTACACATATCAGGACGTTGGTCCTTGGACTCAGCACGCTAACCCTTCCCGTGGACTGTTTGGGTAATTTTGGCCCAAGTGTCCGCCACCACACACAGGACGTCTGTGGCTGTCTGTGGCTGTCCATCAGCAGACACAGGACGTCTGTGGCTGTCCATGTGTGTCGGTCAGCACACACATGACGTCCGTGGGTGTCCAGCAGCACACACAGGACGTTTGTGACTGTCCGTGGCTGTCCGGCAGCACACACAGGACGTCTGTGGGTGTCCGTCAGCACACATAGGACGTGTGTGGGTGTCCGTCAGCACACACAGGACGTCCGTGTGTGTTTGTCAGCACACACAGGACGTTAGTGGCTGGCCTTGTGTGTCCGTGTGTGTCCGTCAGCACACATAGGACGTATGTGGCTGTCCATCAGTACACATATCAGCACGCTGGTCCTTGGACTCAGCACGCTGGCCCTTCCCGTGGACTGTTCGGGTGAAATTGGCCGACGTGGGCTGTCTGTTGAGTACACACAGGACGTCTGTGGGTGTCCGTTAGCACACACAGGACGTCCGTGTGTGTCCGCAGCACACACAGGACGTCTGTGGCTGTCCGTGTGTGTCTGTGTGTGTCCATCAGCACACACAGGACGTCTGTGGCTGTCCATCAGTACACATATCAGCACGTTGGTCCTTGGACTCAGCACACTGACCCTTCCAGTGGACTGTTTGGGTGATTTTGGCCTAAGTGGGCTGTCTGTTCAGTACACACAGAACGTCCGTTGGTGTCCGCCAGCACACACAGGACGTCTGTGGCTGTCCGTGGCTGTCCATCAGAAGACACATGACGTCCGTGGCTGTCCGTGTGTGTCCGTGTGTGTCCGTCAGCACGCACAGGACGTCTGTGGCTGTCCGTGTGTGTCCGTATGTGTCCGTCAGCACACAAAGGACGTCAGTGGCTTTCCATCAGTACACATATCAGCACGTTGGTCCTTGGACTCAGCACGCTGCCCTTCCCGTGGACTGTTTGGGTGATTTTGGTCCACGTAGGGTGTCTGTTTAGTACACACAGGACGTCTGTGGGTGTCCGCCAGCACACAAAGGACGTTTGTGGCTGTCCGTGTGTGTCCATCAGCACACACAGGACGTTCGTGGCTGTCCATTAGTACACATATCAACACGCTGATCCTTGGATTAAGCATGCTGGCTCTTCCCGTGGACTGTTCGGGTGATTTTAGCCCACGTGGGCTGTCTGTTCAGTACACAAACAACGTCTGTGGGTGTCCGTCAGCACACACAGGACGTCCGTGTGTGTCCGTCAGCACACACAGGACGTCTGTGGCTGTCCGTGTGTGTCCATCAGCACACACAGGGAGTCCGTGGCTGTCCATCAGTACACATATCAGGACGTTGGTCCTTGGACTCAGCACGCTAACCCTTCCCGTGGACTGTTTGGGTAATTTTGGCCCAAGTGTCCGCCAGCACACACAGGACGTCTGTGGCTGTCTGTGGCTGTCCATCAGCAGACACAGGACGTCTGTGGCTGTCCGTGTGTGTCCGTCAGCACACACATGATGTCTGTGGGTGTCCGCCAGCACACACAGGATGTCTGTGGCTGTCCGTGTGTGTCTGTGTGTGTCCATCAGCACACACAGGACGTCTGTGGCTGTTCATCAGTACACATATCAGCACGTTGGTCCTTGGACTCAGCACACTGACCCTTCCCGTGGACTGTTTGGGTGATTTTGGCCTAAGTGGGCTGTCTGTTCAGTACACACAGAACGTCCGTTGGTGTCCGCCAGCACACACAGGACGTCTGTGGCTGTTCGTGGCTGTCCATCAGAAGACACAGGACGTCCGTGGCTGTCCGTGTGTGTCCGTGTGTGTCCGTCAGCACACACAGGATGTCTGTGGCTGTCCGTGTATGTCCGTATGTGTCTATCAGCACACAAAGGACGTCTGTGGCTTTTCATCAGTACACATATCAGCACGTTGGTCCTTGGACTCAGCACGCTGCCCTTCCCGTGGACTGTTTGGGTGATTTTGGTCCACGTGGGCTGTCTGTTTAGTACACACAGGACGTCTGTGGATGTCCGCCAGCACAAAAGGACGTTTGTGGCTGTCGGTGTGTGTCCATCAGCACACACAGGACGTTCGTGGCTGTCCATTAGTACACATATCAGCATGCTGATCCTTGGATTAAGCATGCTGATCCTTGGATTAAGCATGCTGGCCCTTCCCGTGGACTGTTCGGGCGATTTTAGCCCACGTGGGCTGTCTGTTCAGTACACAAACAACGTCTGTGGGTGTCCGTCAGCACACACAGGACGTCCGTGGCTGTCTGTGGCTGTCCATCAACAGACACAGGACGTCTGTGGCTGTCCGTGTGTGTCGGTCAGCACACACATGACGTCCGTGGGTGTCCGCCAGCACACACAGGACGTCTGTGGCTGTCCGTGGCTGTCCGACAGCACACACAGGACGTCTGTGGGTGTCCGTCAGCACACACAGGACCTCTGTGGGTGTCCGTCAGCACACACAGGACGTCCGTGTGTATTCGTCAGCACACACAGGACGTTCGTGGCTGGCCTTTTGTGTCCGTGTGTGTCCGTCAGCACACACAGGACGTCTGTGGCTGTCCATCAGTACACATATCAGCACGCTGGTCCTTGGACTCAGCACGCTGGCCCTTCCCATGGACTGTTCGGGTGAAATTGGCCGACGTGGGCTGTCTGTTGAGTATACACAGGACGTCTGTGGGTTCCGTCAGCACACACAAGACGTCCGTGTGTGTCCGTCAGCACACACAGGACGTCCGTGGCTGTCCGTGTGTGTCTGTGTGTCCATCAGCACACACAGGACGTCTGTGGCTGTCCATCAGTACACATATCAGCACGTTGGTCCTTGGACTCAGCACACTGACCCTTCCCGTGGACTGTTTGGGAGATTTTGGCCTAAGTGGGCTGTCTGTTCAGTACACAGAGAACGTCCGTTGGTGTCCGCCAGCACACATAGGACGTCTGTGGCTGTCTGTGGCTGTCCATCATCACACACAGAACGTCCGTGGCTGTCCGTGTGGGTCTGTGTGTGTCCGTCAGCACACACAGGACGTCCGTGGCTGTCCGTGTGTGTCTGTATGTGTCTGCCAGCACGCACAAGACGTTCGAGGCTGTCCATCAGTACACATATCAGCACACTGGTCCTTGGACTCAGCATGCTGGCCCTTCCCGTGGATTTGTTCGGGTGATTTTAGCCCACGTGGGCTGTTTGTTCAATACACACACGACGTTTGTTGGTGTCAGTCAGCACACACAGGATGTCTGTGGCTGTCCGTGTGTGTCCAACAGCACACACAAGACGTCCGTGGCTGTCCATCAGTACACATATCAGGACGTTGGTTCTTGGACTCAGCACGCTAACCCTTCTCGTGGACTATTTGGGTAATTTTGGCCCAAGTGTCCGCCACCACACACAGGACGTCTGTGGCTGTCTGTGGCTGTCCATCAGAAGACACAAGATGTCTGTGGCTGTCCGTGTGTGTCGGTCAGCACACACATGACGTCCATGGGTGTCCGGCAGCACACACAGGACGTTTGTGACTTTCCGTGGCTGTCCGGCAGCACGCACAGGACGTCTGTGGGTGTCCGTCAGCACACATAGGACGTGTGTGGGTGTCCGTCAGCACACACAGGACGTCCGTGTGTGTTTGTCAGCACACACAGGACGTTCGTGGCTGGCCTTGTGTGTCCGTGTGTGTCCGTCAGCACACACAGGACGTCTGTGGCTGTCCATCAGTACACATATCAGCACGCTGGTCCTTGGACTCAGCACGCTGGCCCTTCCCGTGGACTGTTCGGGTAAAATTGGCCGACGTGGGCTGTCTGTTGAGTACACACAGGACGTCTGTGGGTGTCCGTCAGCACACACAGGACGTCCATGTGTGTCCGCCAGCACACACAGGACGTCTGTGGCTGTCCGTGGCTGTCCATCAGAAGACACATGACGTCCGTGGCTGTCCGTGTGTGTCCGTGTGTGTCCGTCAGCACACACAGGACGTTGGTGGCTGTCCGTGTGTGTCCGTATGTGTCCTTGAGCACACAAAGGACGTCAGTGGCTTTCCATCAGTACACATATCAGCACGTTGGTCCTTGGACTCAGCACGCTGCCCTTCCCGTGGACTGTTTGGGTGATTTTGGTCCACGTAGGCTGTCTGTTTAGTACACACAGGACGTCTGTGGGTGTCCGCCAGCACACAAAGGACGTTTGTAGCTGTCCGTGTGTGTCCATCAGCACACACAGGACGTTCGTGGCTGTCCATTAGTACACATATCAGCACGCTGATCCTTGGATTAAGCATGCTGGCCCTTCCCGTGGACTGTTCGGGTGATTTTAGCCCACGTGGGCTGTCTGTTCAGTACACAAACAACGTCTGTGGGTGTCCGTCAGCACACACAGGACGTCCGTGTGTGTCCGTCAGCACACACAGGACGTCTGTGGCTGTCCGTGTGTGTCCATCAGCACACACAGGACGTCCGTGGCTGTCCATCAGTACACATATCAGGACGTTGGTCCTTGGACTCAGCACGCTAACCCTTCCTGTGGACTGTTAGGGTACTTTTGGCCCAAGTGTCCGCCAGCACCCACAGGACGTCTGTGGCTGTCTGTTCAGTACACAAACAACGTCTGTGGGTGTCCGTCAGCACACAGAGGACGTCCATGGCTGTCTGTGGCTGTCCATCAACAGACACAGGACGTCTGTGGCTGTCCGTGTGTGTCGGTCAGCACACACATGACGTCCGTGGGTGTCCGCCAGCACACACAGGACGTCCATGGCTGTCCGTGGCTGTCCGACAGCACACACAGGACGTCTGTGGGTGTCCGTCAGCACACACAGGACCTCTGTGGGTGTCCGTCAGTACACACAGGACGTCCGTGTGTATTCGTCAGCACACACAGGACGTTCGTGGCTGGCCTTGTGTGTCCGTGTGTGTCCGTCAGCACACACAGGACGTCTGTGGCTGTCCATCAGTACACATATCAGCACGCTGGTCCTTGGACTCAGCACGCTGGCCCTTCCCGTGGACTGTTTGGGAGATTTTGGCCTAAGTGGGCTGTCTGTTCAGTACACACAGAACGTCCGTTGGTGTCCGCCAGCACACATAGGACGTCTGTGGCTGTCTGTGGCTGTCCATCAGCAGACACAGGACGTCCGTGGCTGTCCGTGTGGGTCCGTGTGTGTCCGTCAGCACACACAGGACGTCCGTGGCTGTCCGTGTGTGTCTGTATGTGTCTGCCAGCACGCACAAGACGTTCGAGGCTGTCCTTCAGTACACATACCAGCACACTGGTCCTTGGACTCAGCATGTTGGCCCTTCCCGTGGATTTGTTCGGGTGATTTTAGCCCACGTGGGCTGTCTGTTCAGTACACACACGACGTTTGTCGGTGTCAGTCAGCACACACAGGATGTCTGTGGCTGTCCGTGTGTGTCCATCAGCACACACAAGACGTCCGTGGCTGTCCATCAGTACACATATCAGGACATTGGTCCTTGGACTCAGCACGCTAACCCTTCCCGTGGACTATTTGGGTAATTTTGGCCCAAGTGTCCGCCACCACACACAGGACGTCTGTGGCTGTCTGTGGCTGTCCATCAGAAGACACAAGACGTCTGTGGCTGTCCGTGTGTGTCGGTCAGCACACACATGACGTCCGTGGGTGTCCGGCAGCACACACAGGACGTTTGTGACTGTCCGTGGCTGTCCGGCAGCACACACAGGACGTCTGTGGGTGTCCGGCAGCACACACAGGACGTCTGTGGGTGTCCGTCAGCACACATAGGACGTGTGTGGGTGTCCGTCAACACACACAGGACGTCCGTGTGTGTTCGTCAGCACACACAGGACGTTCGTGGCTGGCCTTGTGTGTCCGTGTGTGTCCGTCAGCACACACAGGACGTCTGTGGCTGTCCATCAGTACACATATCAGCACGCTGGTCCTTGGACTCAGCACACTGGCCCTTCCCGTGGACTGTTCGGGTAAAATTGGCCGACGTGGGCTGTCTGTTGAGTACACACAGGACGTCTGTGGGTGTCCGTCAGCACACACAGGACGTCCATGTGTGTCCGCCAGCACACACAGGACGTCTGTGGCTGTCCGTGGCTGTCCATCAGAAGACACATGACGTCCGTGGCTGTCCGTGTGTGTCCGTGTGTGTCCGTCAGCACACACAGGACGTCTGTGGCTGTCCGTGTGTATCCGTATGTGTCCGTCAGCACACAAAGGACGTCAGTGGCTTTCCATCAGTACACATATCAGCACGTTGGTCCTTGGACTCAGCACGCTGCCCTTCCCGTGGACTGTGTGGGTGATTTTGTTCCACGTAGGCTGTCTGTTTAGTACACACAGGACATCTGTGGGTGTCCGCCAGCACACAAAGGACGTTTGTGGCTGTCCGTGTGTGTCCATCAGCACACACATGACGTTCATGGCTGTCCATTAGTACACATATCAGCACGCTGATCCTTGGATTAAGCATGCTGGCCCTTCCCGTGGACTGTTCGGGTGATTTTAGCGCACGTGGGCTGTCTGTTCAGTACACAAACAACGTCTGTGGGTGTCCGTCAGCACACACAGGACGTCCGTGTGTGTCCGTCAGCACACACAGGACGTCTGTGGCTGTCCGTGTGTGTCCATCAGCACACACAGGACGTCCGTGGCTGTCCATCAGTACACATATCAGGACGTTGGTCCTTGGACTCAGCACGCTAACCCTTCCCGTGGACTGTTTGGGTAATTTTGGCCCAAGTGTCCGCCAGCACACACAGGACGTCTGTGGCTGTCTGTGGCTGTCCATCAGCAGACACAGGACGTCTGTGGCTGTCCGTGTGTGTCCGTCAGCACACACATGATGTCTGTGGTTGTCCGCCAGCACACACAGGACGTCTGTGGCTGTCCGTGTGTTTCTGTGTGTGTCCATCAGCACACACAGGACGTCTGCGGCTGTCCATCAGTACACATATCAGCACGTTGGTCCTTGGACTCAGCACACTGACCCTTCCCGTGGACTGTTTGGGTGATTTTGGCCTAAGTGGGCTGTCTGTTCAGTACACACAGAACGTCCGTTGGTGTCCGCCAGCACACACAGGACGTCTGTGGCTGTCCGTGGCTGTCCATCAGAAGACACAGGACGTCCGTGGCTGTCCGTGTGTGTCCGTCAGCACACACATGATTTCTGTGGGTGTCCGCCAGCACACACAAGACGTCTGTGGCTGTCCGTGTGTTTCTGTGTGTGTCCATCAGCACACACAGGACGTCCGTGGCTGTCCATCAGTACACATATCAGCACGTTGGTCCTTGGACTCAGCACACTGACCCTTCCCGTGGACTGTTTGGGTGATTTTGGCCTAAGTGGGCTGTCTGTTCAGTACACACAGAACGTCCGTTGGTGTCCGCCAGCACACACAGGACGTCTGTGGCTGTCCGTGGCTGTCCATCAGAAGACACAGGACATCCGTGGCTGTCCGTGTGTGTCCGTGTGTGTCCGTCAGCACACACAGGACGTCTGTGGCTGTCCGTGTGTGTCCGTATGTGTCTATAAGCACACAAAGGACGTCTGTGGCTTTCCGTCAGTACACATATCAGCACGTTGGTCCTTGGACTCAGCACGCTGCCCTTCCCGTGGACTGTTTGGGTGATTTTGGTCCACGTGGGCTGTCTGTTTAGTACACACAGGACGTCTGTGGGTGTCCGCCAGCACACAAAGGACGTTTGTGGCTGTCCGTGAGTGTTAATCAGCACACACAGGACGTTCGTGGCTGTCCATTAGTACACATATCAGCACGCTGATCCTTGGATTAAGCATGCTGGCCCTTCCCGTGGACTGTTCGGGCGATTTTAGCCCACGTGGGCTGTCTGTTCAGTACACAAACAACGTCTGTGGGTGTCCGTCAGCACACACAGGACGTCCGTGGCAGTCTGTGGCTGTCCATCAACAGACACAGGATGTATGTGGCTGTCCGTGTGTGTCGGTCAGCACACACATGACGTCCGTGGGTGTCCGCCAGCACACACAGGACGTCCGTGGCTGTCCGTGGCTGTCCGACAGCACACACAGGACGTCTGTGGGTGTCCGTCAGCACACACAGGACCTCTGTGGGTGTCCTTCAGCACACACAGGACGTCCGTGTGTATTCGTCAGCACACACAGGACGTTCGTGGCTAGCCTTGTGTGTCCGTGTGTGTCCGTCAGCACACACAGGACGTCTGTGGCTGTCCATCAGTACACATATCAGCACGCTGGCCCTTGGACTCAGCACGCTGTCCCTTCCCGTGGACTGTTCGGGTGAAATTGGCCGACGTGGCTGTCTGTTGAGTACACACAGGACGTCTATGCGTTCCGTCAGCACTCACAGGAAGTCCGTGTGTGTCCGTCAGCACACACAGGACGTCCGTGGCTGTCCGTGTGTGTCTGTGTGTCCATCAGCACACACAGGACGTCTGTGGCTGTCCATCAGTACACATATCAGCACGTTGGTCCTTGGACTCAGCACACTGACCCTTCCCGTGGACTGTTTGGGAGATTTTGGCCTAAGTGGGCTGTCTGTTCAGTACACACAGAACGTCCGTTAGTGTCCGCCAGCACACATAGGACGTCTGTGGCTGTCTGTGGCTGTCCATCAGCAGACACAGGACGTCCGTGGCTGTCCGTGTGGGTCCGTGTGTGTCCGTCAGCACACACAGGACGTCCGTGGCTGTCCGTGTGTGTCTGTATGTGTCTGCCAGCACGCACAAGACGTTCGAGGCTGTGCATCAGTACACCTATCAGCAAACTGGTCCTTGGATTCAGCATGCTGGCCCTTCCCGTGGATTTGTTCGGGTGATTTTAGCCCACGTGGGCTGTCTGTTCAGTACACACACGACGTTTGTCGGTGTCAGTCAGCACACACAGGATGTCTGTGGCTGTCCGTGTGTGTCCATCAGCACACACAAGACGTCCGTGGCTGTCCACCAGTACACATATCAGGACGTTGGTCCTTGGACTCAGCACGCTAACCCTTCCCGTGGACTATTTGGGTAATTTTGGCCCAAGTGTCCGCCACCACACACAGGACGTCTGTGGCTGTCTGTGGCTGTCCATCAGAAGACACAAGACGTCTGTGGCTGTCCGTGTGTGTCGGTCAGCACACACATGACATCCGTGGGTGTCCGGCAGCATACACAGGACGTTTGTGACTGTCCGTGGCTGTCCAGCAGCACGCACAGGACGTCTGTGGGTGTCCGTCAGCACACATAGGACGTGTGTGGGTGTCCGTCAGCACACACAGGACGTCCGTGTGTGTTCGTCAGCACACATAGGACGTTCGTGGCTGGCCTTGTGTGTCTGTCAGCACACACAGGACGTCTGTGGCTGTCCATCAGTACACATATCAGCACGCTGGTCCTTGGACTCAGCACGCTGGCCCTTCCCGTGGACTGTTCGGGTAAAATTGGCCGACGTGGGCTGTCTATTGAGTACACACAGGACGTCTGTGGGTGTCCGTCAGCACACACAGGACGTCCATGTGTGTCCGCCAGCACACACAGGACGTCTGTGGCTGTCCGTGTGTGTCTGTGTGTGTCCATCAGCACACACAGGACGTCTGTGGCTGTCCATCAGTACACATATCATCACGTTGGTCCTTGGACTCAGCACACTGACCCTTCCCGTGGACTGTTTGGGTGATTTTGGCCTAAGTGGGCTGTCTGTTCAGTACACACAGAACTTCGTTGGTGTCCGCCAGCACACACAGGACGTCTGTGGCTGTCTGTGGCTGTCCCTCAGAAGACACAGGACGTCTGTGGCTGTCCGTGTGTGTCCGTGTGTGACCGTCAGCACACACAGGACGTCTATGGCTGTCCGTGTGTGTCCGTATGTGTCCGTCAGCACACAAAGGACGTCAGTGGCTTTCCATCAGTACACATATCAGCACGTTGGTCCTTGGACTCAGCACGCTGCCCTTCCCGTGGACTGTTTGGGTGATTTTGGTCCACGTGGGCTGTCTGTTTAGTACACACAGGACGTCTGTGGGTGTCCGCCAGCACACAAAGGACGTTTGTGGCTGTCCGTGTGTGTCCATCAGCACACACAGGACGTTCGTGGCTGTCCATTAGTACACATATCAGCACGCTGATCCTTGGATTAAGCATGCTGGCCCTTCCCGTGGACTGTTCGGGTGATTTTAGCCCACGTGGGCTGTCTGTTCAGTACACAAACAACGTCTGTGGGTGTCCTTCAGCACACACAGGACGTCCGTGTGTGTCCGTCAGCACACACAGGACATCTGTGGCTGTCCGTGTGTGTCCATCAGCACACACAGGACGTCCGTGGCTGTCCATCAGTACACATATCAGGACGTTGGTCCTTGGACTCAGCACGCTAACCCTTCCCGTGGACTGTTTGGGTAATTTTGGCCCAAGTGTCCGCCAGCACACACAGGACGTCTGTGGCTGTCTGTGGCTGTCCATCAGCAGACACAGGACGTCTGTGGCTGTCCGTGTGTGTCCGTCAGCACACACATGATGTCTGTGGGTGTCCGCCAGCACACACAGGACGTCCGTGGCTGTCCGGCAGCACACATAGGACGTCTGTGGGTGTCCATCAGCACACACAGGACTTTTGTGGGTGTCCGTCAGCACACACAGGACGTCCGTGTATGTTCGTCAGCACACACAGGACGTTTGTGGCTGGCCTTGTGTGTCCGTGTGTGTCCGTCAGCACACTCAGGACATTTGTGGCTGTCCATCAGTACACATATCAACACGCTGGTCCTTGGACTCAGCACGCTGGCCCTTCCTGTGGACTATTCGGGTGAAATTGGCCGACGTGGGCTGTCTGTTGAGTACACACAGGACGTCTGTGTGTGTCCATCAGCACACACAGGACGTCCGTGTGTGTCCGTCAGTACACATATCAGCACGTTGGTCCTTGGACTCAGCACACTGACCCTTCCCGTGGACTGTTTGGGAGATTTTGGCCTAAGTGGGCTGTCTGTTCAGTACACACAGAACGTCTGTTGGTGTCCGCCAGCACCCATAGGACGTCTGTGGCTGTCTGTGGCTGTCCATCAGCAGACACAGGACGTCCGTGGCTGTCTGTGTGGGTCCGTGTGTGTCCGTCAGCACACACAGGACGTCCGTGGCTGTCCGTGTGTGTCGGTATGTGTCCGCCAGCACGCACAGGACGTTCGAGGCTGTCCATCAGTACACATATCAGCACACTGGTCCTTGGACTCAGCATGCTGGCCCTTCCCGTGGATTTGTTCGGGTGATTTTAGCCCACGTGGGCTGTCTGTTCAGTACACACACGACGTTTGTCGGTGTCAGTCAGCACACACAGGATGTCTGTGGCTGTCCGTGTGTGTCCATCAGCACACACAAGACGTCCGTGGCTGTCCATCAGTACACATATCAGGACGTTGGTCCTTGGACTCAGCACGCTAACCCTTCCCGTGGACTGTTTGGGTAATTTTGGCCCAAGTGTCCGCCACCACACACAGGACGTTTGTGGCTGTCTGTGGCTGTCCATCAGCAGACACAGAACGTCTGTGGCTATCCGTGTGTGTCGGTCAGCACACACATGACGTCCGTGGGTGTCCGGCAGCACACACAGGACGTTTGTGACTGTCCGTGGCTGTCCGGCAGCACACACAGGACGTCTGTGGGTGTCCGTCAGCACACATAGGACGTGTGTGGGTGTCCGTCAGCACACACAGGACGTCCGTGTGTGTTCGTCAGCACACACAGGACGTTCGTGGCTGGCCTTGTGTGTCCGTGTGTGTCCGTCAGCACACTCAGGACATCTGTGGCTGTCCATTAGTACACATATCAGCACGCTGGTCCTTGGACTCAGCACGCTGGCCCTTCCTGTGGACTATTCGGGTGAAATTGGCCGACGTGGGCTGTCTGTTGAGTACACACAGGACGTCTGTGGGTTTCCGTCAGCACACACAGGACGTCCGTGTGTGTCCGTCAGCACACACAGGACGTCCGTGGCTGTCCATCAGTACACATATCAGCACGTTGGTCCTTGGACTCAGCACACTGACCCTTCCCGTGGACTGTTTGGGAGATTTTGGCCTAAGTGGGCTGTCTGTTCAGTACACACAGAACGTCTGTTGGTGTCCGCCAGCACCCATAGGACGTCTGTGGCTGTCTGTGGCTGTCCATCAGCAGACACAGGACGTCCGTGGCTGTCCGAGTGGGTCCGTGTGTGTCCGTCAGCACACACAGGACGTCTGTGGCTGTCTGTGTGTGTCTGTATGTGTCCGCCAGCACGCACAGGACGTTCGAGGCTGTCCATCAGTACACATATCAGCACACTGGTCCTTGGACTCAGCATGCTGGCCCTTCCCGTGGATTTGTTCGGGTGATTTTAGCCCACGTGGGCTGTCTGTTCAGTACACACACGACGTTTGTCGGTGTCAGTCAGCACACACAAGATGTCTGTGGCTGTCCGTGTGTGTCCATCAGCACACACAAGACGTCCGTGGCTGTCCATCAGTACACATATCAGGACGTTGGTCCTTGGACTCAGCACGCTAACCCTTCCCGTGGACTGTTTGGGTAATTTTGGCCCAAGTGTCCGCCACCACACACAGGACGTCTGTGGCTGTCTGTGGCTGTCCATCAGCAGACACAGGACGTCTGTGGCTGTCCGTGTGTGTCGGTCAGCACACACATGACGTCCGTGGGTGTCCGGCAGCACACACAGGACGTTTGTGACTGTCCGTGGCTGTCCGGCAGCACACACAGGACGTCTGTGGGTGTCCGTCAGCACACATAAGACGTGTGTGGGTGTCCGTCAGCACACACAGGACGTCCGTGTGTGTTCGTCAGCACACACAGGACGTTCGTGGCAGGCCTTGTGTGTCCGTCAGCACACTCAGGACATCTGTGGCTGTCCATCAGTACACATATCAGCACGCTGGTCCTTGGACTCAGCACGCTGGCCCTTCCTGTGGACTATTCGGGTGAAATTGGCCGACGTGGGCTGTCTGTTGAGTACACACAGGACGTCTGTGGGTGTCCGTCAGCACACACAGGACGTCCGTGGCTGTCCGTCAGCACACACAGGACGTCCGTGGCTGTCCATCAGTACACATAGCAGCACGTTGGTCCTTGGACTCAGCATACTGACCCTTCCCGTGGACTGTTTGGGAGATTTTGGCCTAAGTGGGCTGTCTGTTCAGTACACACAGAACGTCTGTTGGTGTCCGCCAGCACACACAGGACGTCTGTGGCTGTCTGTGGCTATCCATCAGCAGACACAGGACGTCCGTGGCTGTCCGTGTGGGTCCGTGTGTGTCCGTCAGCACACACAGTACGTTCGTGGCTGTCCGTGTGTGTCCGTATGTGTCCGCCAGCACGCACAGGACGTTCGAGGCTGTCCATCAGTACACATATCAGCACACTGGTCCTTGGACTCAGCATGCTGGCCCTTCCCGTGGACTTGTTCGGGTGATTTTAGCCCACGTGGGCTGTCTGTTCAGTACAAACACGACGTTTGCCGGTGTCAGTCAGCACACACAGGATGTCTGTGGCTGTCCATCAGTACACATATCAGGACTTTGGTCCTTGGACTCATCAAGCTAACCCTTCCCGTGGACTGTTTGGGTAATTTTGGCCCAAGTGTCCGCCAGCACACACAGGACGTCTGTGGCTGTCTGTGGCTGTCCATCTGCAGACACAGGACGTCTGTGGATGTCCGTGTGTGTCCGTCAGCACGCACAGGACGTCCGTTGCTGTCTGTGTGTGTCCGTGTGAGTCCGTCAGCACACACAGGACATCTGTGGCTGTCCATCAGTACACATATCAGCACGTTGGTCCTCGGACTCAGCACGCTGAACCTTTCCCGTGGACTGTTTGGGTGATTTTGGCCCACTTGGGCTGTCTGTTCAGTACACACAGGACGTCCGTGGGTGTCCGCCAGCACACACAGGACGTCCGTGGCTGTCCGTGTGTGTCTGTGTGTGTCCTTCTGTGTCCATCAGCACACGCAGGTCGTCCGTGGCTGTTCATCAGTACACATATCAGGACGTTGGTCCTTGGACTCAGCACGCTAACCCGTCCCGTGGACTGTTTGAGAAATTTTGGCCCAAGTGTCCGCCACCACACACAGGACGTCTGTGGCTGTCTGTGGCTGTCCATCAACAGACACAGGACGTCGGTGGCTGTCTGTGTGTGTCGGTCAGCACACACATGACGTCAGTGGGTGTCCGCCAGCACACACAGGACGTCCGTGGCTGTCCGTGGCTGTCCGACAGCACACACAGGACGTCTGTGGGTGTCCGTCAGCACACACAGGACGTCTGTGGGTGTCCGTCAGCACACACAGGACGTTTGTGGGTGTCCGTCAGCACACACAGGACGTCCGTGTGTGTTCGTCAGCACACACAGGACGTTCGTGGCTGGCCTTGTGTGTCCGTGTGTGTCCGTCAGCACACACAGGACGTCTGTGGCTGTCCATCAGTACACATATCAGCACGCTTGTCCTTGGACTCAGCACGCTGGCCCTTCCCTTGGACTGTTCGGGTGAAATTGGCCAACGTGGGCTGTCTGGTGAGTACACACAGGACGTCTGTGGGTGTCCGTCAGCACACACAGGACGTCCGTGTGTGTCCGTCAGCACACACAGGACGTCCGTGGCTGTCCGTGTGTGTCTGTGTGTCCATCAGCACACACAGGACGTCCGTGGCTGTCCATCAGTACACATATCAGCACGTTGGTCCTTGGACCCAGCACACTGACCCATTCCGTGGACTGTTTGGGAGATTTTGGCCTAAGTGGGCTGTCTGTTCAGTACACACAGAACGTCCGTTGGTGTCCGCCAGCACACATAGGACGTCTGAGGCTGTCTGTGGCTGTCCATCAGCAGACACATGACGTCCGTGGCTGTCCGTGTGGGTTCGTGTGTGTCCGTCAGCACACACAGGACGTCCGTGGCTGTCCGTGTGTGTCTGTATGTGTCCGCCAGCACGCACAGGACGTTCGAGGCTGTCCATCAGTACACATATCAGCACACTGGTCCTTGGACTTAGCATGCTGGCCCTTCCCGTGGATTTGTTCGGGTGATTTTAGCCCACGTGGGCTGTCTGTTCAGTACACACACGACGTTTGTCGGTGTCAGTCAGCACACACAGGATGTCTGTGGCTGTCCGTGTGTGTCCATCAGCACACACAAGACGTCCGTGGCTGTCCATCAGTACAATATAAGGACGTTGGTCCTTGGACTCAGCACGCTAACCCTTCCCGTGGACTGTTTGGGTAATTTTGGCCCAAGTGTCCGCCACCACACACAGGACGTCTGTGGCTGTCCATCAGCAGACACAGGACGTCTGTGGCTATGGCTGTCCGTGTGTGTCGGTCAGCACACACATGACGTCCGTGGGTGTCCGGCAGCACACACAGGACGTCTGTGACTGTCCGTGGCTGTCCGGCAGCACACACAGGACGTCCGTGGGTGTCCGTCAGCACACATAGGACGTGTGTGGGTGTCCGTCAGCACACACAGGATGTCCGTGTGTGTTCGTCAGCACACACAGGACGTTCGTGGCTGGCCTTATGTGTCCGTGTGTGTCCGTCAGCACACACAGGACGTCTGTGGCTGTCCATCAGTACACATATCAGCACGCTGGTCCTTGGACTCAGCACGCTGGCCCTTCCCCTGGACTGTTCGGGTGAAATTGGCCGAGGTGGGCTGTCTGTTGAGTACACACAGGACGTCTGTGGGTGTCCGTCACCACACACAGGATGTCCGTGTGTGTCCGCCAGCACACACAGGACGTCTGTGGCTGTCCGTGTGTGTCTGTGTGTGTCCATCAGCACACACAGGACGTCTGTGGCTGTCCATCAGTACACATATCAGCACGTTGGTCCTTGGACTCAGCACATTGACCCTTCCCGTGGACTGTTTGGGTGATTTTGGCCTAAGTGGGTTGTCTGTTCAGTACACACAGAACGTCCGTTGGTGTCCGCCAGCACACACAGGACGTCTGTGGCTGTCTGTGGCTGTCCATCAGAAGACACAGGATGTCCGTGGCTGTCCGTGTGTGTCCGTCAGCACACACAGGACGTCTGTGGCTGTCCGTGTGGGTCCGTATGTGTCCGTCAGCACACAAAGGACGTCTGTGGCTTTCCATCAGTACACATATCAGCACGTTGGTCCTTGGACTCAGCACGCTGCCCTTCCCGTGGACTGTTTGGGTGATTTTGGTCCACGTGGGCTGTCTGTTTAGTAAACACAGGACGTCTGTGGGTGTCCGCCAGCACACAAAGGACGTTTGTGGCTGTCCGTGTGTGTCCGTCAGCACACACAGGACGTTCGTGGCTGTCCATTAGTACATATATCAGCACGCTGATCCTTGGATTAAGCATGCTGGCCCTTCCCGTGGACTGTTCGGGTGATTTTAGCCCACGTGGGCTGTCTGTTCAGTACACAAACAACGTCTGTGGGTGTCTGTCAGCACACACAGGACGTCCGTGTGTGTCCGTCAACACACACAGGACGTCTGTCGCTGTCCGTGTGTGTCCATCAGCACACACAGGACATCCGTGGCTGTCCATCAGTACACATATCAGGACGTTGGTCCTTGGACTCAGCACGCTAACCCTTCCCGTGGACTGTTTGGGTAATTTTGGCCCAAGTGTCCGCCACCACACACAGGACGTCTGTAAGACCCGAACCTGACCCTTAGGTCCCACTAGGTCCGTGCCTTACCTAAACCATGTTTCTAAGTTCCATCAGTTTTAAAGTTCCATATTCACTAAGTCATTTTCGAAATCTTGAGGTTCATTCAATCAATGCACGACCAGATAGACAAGAGAAAACATTCATTGTATAAATATAAACATGTGATCCATACAATCAGTCAGTTGCACAATAGGCTAAGTCATAAGTCATAATACAATACTATCCCATAACCCACACATCCATCCACAGCTAAGTCCTCACGGTTCCTTGGCCTTGCCACGGTCCTGGTCCGATCCTGAAACCACAACACACACACAACACAACAACATAAGTACATAACAAACCGATACCCTAGTAAGCTCATCTAACATTGCATGGTTTGGTTCCCTTAAACTAAGTTCTCTAAGCTAACCGATCAGTCAACAAAGCACTCGGCCATACTCAGGACATCAACTAAGACATCCCAAACAACCATTTAACACACGGCCAGACTGATCCAATGTGATCTAACCCATCAATCACACTGAACCACAAACGACCAAGGCTAAATCCCATTTCTGGCCATTTTTAATACATCTCCAAAAACTAAATAAAATTCATGACAATTACTGATAATTCCCAACTAAGAAGAATCCACAATCAGATTAGACAGAACCGGCCTCCTTCACCTAGAACTCGGCCAAATTCCACTAAACCGGCCATAACTGACCACCATCAAATCGGACTGATAAATCCAATTAGAAACCATGATAATTCATGATAAATCATCACTAAGAACAATCCATGGTCGGATCCCAATAATCCCTTCAGGAACTATGAGATCTCAACACACCAGCCCAACCAAGGCCATGGAGGGTTTCTGGGTACCGACCAAGACCATGGCTCAGTCAGAACGTGTCTGAATCATCCAACACATTCAGAACATAGAAGAGATGAAGTAGAATAGTAAGGGAAAAGGAAGAGATGGGTCTGGTCCAACCAATCCGACCACAGCCTACACGGAATTCCACCGCGGCCATGGTAGGATGGTTCGGTCCATCCCACTCACCTTGGGCGTGCGCTCAGGAGTGCTCAAGCCCTTCTCCAGATCCTTCTCCTTGCCTCTGGTTGCCATCACCAAATGCTCTCCTCTTCCCACAGACCAACTTCTGGTCGGAGTCCGATCACCACCACCCACAGTCTCGGTTTGGCCGGCCTTCTTCTCTCTTTCTCTCTTTCTTTCTGTCACGATTTTGGCAGAGTTTTCCCTAAGGAATTTGATGCCATTTTCGACACCCAAGTGTCTGTATTTATAGAGAAAGGTCGGCCAATAACTGCCTGGGCGGACAGTTGCAACCGGTTGGAAGGGAAAAGACACAAACTGCCCAATTCCCACCTTTTCGCCCATCAACCGTCCAACTGCTCCCTTTGGCGTGTGGGCTGTCTGGAAATAGGCCCAATGCCTCAATCTGCATCCCAAGTACATCCACCAAGACCCACGGACCCAATAAAGACCCATAGGCCCTTAGTGGTTCAGCCACCACCCAGCCGGACCCTTGACCGCCCATGGACCGGCAACACTGGCCCGGACCATAACACTCCACCCAGCTGAGTTGAGCTGAGTGCCAGCTTCCCCAGCTGAGGGAGCTAGTGATCCAGCTACTGGAGCTGACCCAAGCTAGTGTGAGCTACACTAAGCTTGTCCTAGCTGACTGAGCTGCTTCCCATCATCGTCCAGCTGCCTTAGAACTCATCCAGCTCTTATTTCCTTGTCTCCATCCGATTCTGGTCAAGTCTCAGCATACTGATGCACTTAACCATCCATTCCAGCCATGATACGCTTGTCTTTAGGTCTTACGACCTGACTAGCACGTCTCCCCGTACCATGGCTGTGCCCGAAGGCTCTATCTAGAATCAGGGACATGACAAGTCTCCCCCACTTGAGATGGATTCGTCCTCGAATCCAAGTCTAGACTTGTCTCCATCATAAACTGACCATACCACTCTGGATAGTCAGCTTTCATTCTCATCTCGGTTTCCCAAGTGACTTGTTCTTGCCCACTGCATTCCCACACGACTTTGACCATTTGAATGGTCTTGTTCCTCATTGCTTTTTCCATCCTGTCTACAATCCGAACCGGCCTTGTCTCCAAGGTGAGGTTCGTGCCTAGATCAGATGGAATTTCCGGTATCACCATGTCTTGATCTGAAAGACATTTTCTCAATTGAGACACATGGAATACATTATGAAATGCTTCCATCTCAGTTGGTAGGTTAAGCTTGTAAGCCACCGAACCAACTCTCTCAATGATCCGGAATGGACCCAAGTACCTTGGATCCAACTTCCCTCGGCCAGAAACCCTTTTCCGACCTCTGAAAGTAATCATCTTGAGGTAGACCATGTCGTCCACCTCAAACTCAACATGTTTCCTTCTCTTATCCGCATAAGACTTGTGACGGTCCTGTGCCTCCTTCATCTTGTCACGGATGAACTTAATCTTCTCCGTGGTCTCCTCCACTATCTCAGGTCCTATCATGCTGCGCTCCCCCACTTGGGTCCAGCATAATGGTGTCCTGCAGGGCCGTCCGTACAAAGCTTCGTAGGGCGACATCCCAATACTGGTATGGAAGCTGTTGTTGTAAGCAAACTCTACCAATGGCAAGTGTCTTTCCCAGGAATTTCCCCAGTCCAAGACACAAGCCCTTAACATGTCTTCCAACGTCTGGATGGTTCTTTCAGACTGACCATCCGTTTGGGGGTGATAGGCTGTGCTCATGTGCACTCTTGTTCCCAAGGCCTTTTGGAAAGCCTTCCAGAAATAAGAAGTGAACCGAGGGTCCCTATCCGACACAATACTGGCTGGTACACCATGCAGGCGTACCACCTGATCCATGTAAATCTGTACCAAGGGCTCCACACCATCAGTCTTCTTGATTGGTATGAACAGAGCTGACTTGGTCAGACGATCCACCACTACCCAAACCGAATCCTTTCTATTCCTGGTCATGGGAAAACCTGACACAAAGTCCATGGTGATGTGATCCCACTTCCATTCTGGAATAGGTAGATTCTGGAGTAATCCACTGGGTACTTGGTGCTCAGCCTTGACGAGTTGGCAAGTAGGACACTTAGCCACCCACTCGGCCACATCCGTCTTCATACGGATCCAATGATAGTACCTCTTGATATCCTTGTACATCTTGTTCAGTCCCGGGTGCACAGAGAACTTAGACTTATGAGACTGACTCATAATCTCTTCCTTTAGTTCCCTTACATTCGGAACACTGATCCTCCCATGGACCAAAATCGTACCATCACTCGCAACCTGGTACTCGGTTTTATCATTCAGAGCAACCTTCTGGAGGTTCTCATCCAAGCTTTGTGCTTGCCTGATCCTGGTAAGGAGATCAGCCTGGTTCACTGCTTCTAAACCCAACGGCTCGTCCTCGCTGGCCAGTGTGTTTAAATGCAATGTCCTAACCATCCCTTCCAGCACCTCTGCTTCCCTCTCGGCTGATACCTCAGCTCTCCTACGGCTTAAGGCATCGGCCACTAGGTTTGCTTTACCTGGATGGTAAGCAATATCCAGATCATAATCGGCCACGAACTCCATCCATCTCCTTTGCCTCAAATTCAACTCAGGTTGAGTGAATATATACTTGAGACTCTTGTGGTCGGTCAAAATCTGAACCTTGGCACCATACAAGTATGATCGCCATATCTTGAGGGCGAACACCACTGCGGCCATCTCAAGGTCGTGGGTTGGATAGTTCCCCTCATGCTTCCTCAACTGCCTAGAGGCATAAGCGATGACCTTCCCATGTTGGGTTAATACACATCCTAATCCGGTTATGGAGGCGTCTGTGTAAACCACATATGGTTGGTCTGCCTCTGGCAACACCAATACCGGTGCACTTGTCAACATGTGCTTAAGTGCAGAGAAACATTCCTCACATTTCTCAGACCATACAAACCTCACGTCTTTCCCAGTCAGTTGTGTCATAGGTTGAGCCAAGCTGGCAAACCCCTTGACAAACTTCCTGTAATAACCGGCCAGACCTAGAAAGCTCCTGACTTCAGTTGCACTCTTAGGTCTAGGCCATTCTTGTATGGCCTTAATCTTTTCCGGGTCCACGGAGACACCTTGGTCGGATACAATGTGACCCAGGAACCCAACACTTCTTTGCCAAAAACTGCACTTGCTCAATTTGGCATAGAGCTGTTGTTCCCTCAATCGTCCCAACACTGCTCTTAGATGTCTCTCATGATCCTCTTTGGTCTTGGAGTAGACCAAGATATCATCAATGAAGATGATTACAAACTCATCCAGGAAATCCCTGAATATGCTGTTCATCATCTTCATGAAAGCTGCTGGTGCATTGGTTAATCCAAATGGCATGACCACAAACTCATAGTGGCCATACCTGGTTCGGAAGGCTGTCTTCCTTACATCATTTGGTTCAATGGGAATCTGATGATACCCTGAAGCCAAATCGATTTTAGAAAACCATTTTGCACCCTTGAGCTGATCCAACAACTCATCTATCCGAGGCAATGGGTACTTGTTCTTCACAGTCACCCGGTTTAACCCTCGATAGTCAATACACAATCTGAAGCTACCATCCTTCTTCTTCACAAAGAGGACTGGTGCTCCCCAGGGTGACACACTAGGCCGTATGAAACCCTTATCCAGCAACTCTTCAAGTTGCTTCTTAAGCTCGGCCATCTCGGCAGGAGCCATTCTGTAGGGACTTTTGGATAATGGGGCCGTCCCTGGTTCGAGTTCTATTATGAATGGATCCAACCTATCAGGGGGAATGCCCTGTAGCGCCCTAAACACATCCTGGAACTCACCAACCAGCGGTATTCCCTCCGGGTCACCACCCCCTACGACCTCCTTAGTGGCGATTGTGGCCAGATAAGCCTCACAACCCTTCCTCAGCATCCTCTCAACATGGATAGCTGACACCACCAAGCATCCAGAGATCGGACGTATACCTTGGAACCTGATCGGAGCCCCACACCCACTCTCAAAAAGCACACGCCCCCGGTGACAGTCAAGAGTGGCCCGATACTTTCCAAGCCAGTCCATACCCAAGATCACCTCGTGATTCTTTAGGTGGACTACCACAAGATCCACAGGCATGACCCTGTCCTGGATCATTACTGGGACGTCCTGAATCACCCCTAGCGAATGCATCACTTGCCCACCGGCCGCATTCACTACCCCAGGACAATCCCCCGTTCCCAACTGGAACAACCCCTTTCCGAGCATCCCTGGACTCACAAAACTATGTGTAGCTCCAGTATCGAAAAGTACATGTGTTTCCACACCACCAATACTTAGGGTCCCTACACATGACCCAAACTAAGTATCTAACCGTCCTAGGTTCCATACCATGCAATTCTACTGAATTGGAAAGAATAAGATCAGACACATTACCAGTGATCGCGAGGAATGGTCCAGCCTTGTCCTCATCCTTGGACAGCTCATAGACGCGGGGTGCAGAGGTCTGACCGCGGTTCTGGTCTGGCTTGTTGCCCTCACCACGGCCCTTGCTCGACCCGGCTGCTAACTTGGGACAATCCTTACGGAGATGTCCCTTCTTTCCACAGTAGTGGCAAGTCCTGGTATCACCACCAGCTCCTTGCTCCTGTCTAGGACAGTCCCGAGCTGAGTGATCCATCTTACCACATCGAAGACAAGCTCCCATTGCTCTCCAACATTCACCTCCATGGTGTCGGCCACACTTGGGACACACAGGCCTACCACTTGAGGTTTTACCCTCTTCAGCCTGGTCCCTTTTCCTCTTCCGGTCACCACTCTGGCTTGAAGCCACCACCACACTTTTGACCTTCTGCTTATGCTCATCCGCAAGGTTGACCTCAAGCAAGGCCATCCTCTCAACCAGCTCAGACACAGTGGAGAAGGTACGGACTGAGCAATAGGTCCGGAGTTCAGCCCTAAGGCCTCTGATGAACCGGCGAACCTGAACTGCCTCGTCCTCCAACTCCTTACCCACATAGCGCCTGAGTCGGTTGAACTCTTCTTCGTACTCACGTACCGTCCTGCGTCCCTGAACCAAGTCCAGGAACTTAGCTTCCAAACGGTCCCATGCCTCAGCTGGGAAGTACTTGTGGTTGAACTCAACCTCAAAGTCCTCAAAGCGCTCTATGGTACCATTGGTGCGCTTGTCAAGAGCCAACCACCAGTTGTGGGCATCTCCCTCCAAGAAGTGAACCGCAATGTCCTTCTGGTAGTCCTCTGGGCAGCGGCTTGAGCTGAAGTTACGAGCCAACCTGCTCCTCCACTCATCCGCCTCAAGAGGGTCAACACTTCCAGCAAAGTGTTTAGTGCCCATACGAGTGATGTGCTCCAGCACCTTCAAGTAATCCACCTTCCTGGTCGCCCTAGCTGGGGGGTCAATCTCAATCACCTCAGCTTCCTGTTCCCCATGAACCGGAGCTGCTCCACCAGCTACCGGAGCTGCTGCTGCTCGGCCAGCCTGCTGGTTCCTTATAGGAATAGCAGTATGAGTCGGTATGTCCTGACCCAAAGGTGTAAACGCCTGAGTCAAAGCCAACATTTGAGTACTCATAGCTCTCATGACCTCCAGAACCTCATGCATGGATGGTTCCGCAGCCTGGTTCACCGGACCAGCTGCCCTGCCGTCCGCAGCCCCATTACGGTCACCAAGACGGCCAGTCTGTGAAGATTCGCCTTCACCTTCCAGCCCATCCTGTTGCTGCCGTCCATTCCCATCAGCTCCATTAGCTCCATCAGCTCGTTCTGGCTCATGTTCCAGCTGGAACTCAGCTCCATCCACACGAACCTCAGTAGGGTTGAGCTGAACCGAAGGCAATCCAGTCCCAACATTAACCCCATCCGCTTGGATTGGCAATGTTGCGGCCAGATTCACATCATCTGCACCCACTGGACCGGATGCCCCAGCTCCATCCTTACCCTTCCGAGATCTGGACTTGCTTTTTCCACCCTTGGGATTCAACACATGTAAACAATCATGTCAGCTCACATGATATAACAAAATAAATCACAACAATCCCTAAGGCTAAGCAAAACGACCAGACCTTACCATGAGAACCAGCCGGATGTGTGGTGACTAACCCAAACCCAAACAAATCCTAGAATCAACTCCGCTCTGATACCAACTTGTAAGACCCGAACCTGACCCTTAGGTCCCACTAGGTCCGTGCCTTACCTAAACCATGTTTCTAAGTTCCATCAGTTTTAAAGTTCCATATTCACTAAGTCATTTTCGAAATCTTGAGGTTCATTCAATCAATGCACGACCAGATAGACAAGAGAAAACATTCATTGTATAAATATAAACATGTGATCCATACAATCAGTCAGTTGCACAATAGGCTAAGTCATAAGTCATAATACAATACTATCCCATAACCCACACATCCATCCACAGCTAAGTCCTCACGGTTCCTTGGCCTTGCCACGGTCCTGGTCCGATCCTGAAACCACAACACACACACAACACAACAACATAAGTACATAACAAACCGATACCCTAGTAAGCTCATCTAACATTGCATGGTTTGGTTCCCTTAAACTAAGTTCTCTAAGCTAACCGATCAGTCAACAAAGCACTCGGCCATACTCAGGACATCAACTAAGACATCCCAAACAACCATTTAACACACGGCCAGACTGATCCAATGTGATCTAACCCATCAATCACACTGAACCACAAACGACCAAGGCTAAATCCCATTTCTGGCCATTTTTAATACATCTCCAAAAACTAAATAAAATTCATGACAATTACTGATAATTCCCAACTAAGAAGAATCCACAATCAGATTAGACAGAACCGGCCTCCTTCACCTAGAACTCGGCCAAATTCCACTAAACCGGCCATAACTGACCACCATCAAATCGGACTGATAAATCCAATTAGAAACCATGATAATTCATGATAAATCATCACTAAGAACAATCCATGGTCGGATCCCAATAATCCCTTCAGGAACTATGAGATCTCAACACACCAGCCCAACCAAGGCCATGGAGGGTTTCTGGGTACCGACCAAGACCATGGCTCAGTCAGAACGTGTCTGAATCATCCAACACATTCAGAACATAGAAGAGATGAAGTAGAATAGTAAGGGAAAAGGAAGAGATGGGTCTGGTCCAACCAATCCGACCACAGCCTACACGGAATTCCACCGCGGCCATGGTAGGATGGTTCGGTCCATCCCACTCACCTTGGGCGTGCGCTCAGGAGTGCTCAAGCCCTTCTCCAGATCCTTCTCCTTGCCTCTGGTTGCCATCACCAAATGCTCTCCTCTTCCCACAGACCAACTTCTGGTCGGAGTCCGATCACCACCACCCACAGTCTCGGTTTGGCCGGCCTTCTTCTCTCTTTCTCTCTTTCTTTCTGTCACGATTTTGGCAGAGTTTTCCCTAAGGAATTTGATGCCATTTTCGACACCCAAGTGTCTGTATTTATAGAGAAAGGTCGGCCAATAACTGCCTGGGCGGACAGTTGCAACCGGTTGGAAGGGAAAAGACACAAACTGCCCAATTCCCACCTTTTCGCCCATCAACCGTCCAACTGCTCCCTTTGGCGTGTGGGCTGTCTGGAAATAGGCCCAATGCCTCAATCTGCATCCCAAGTACATCCACCAAGACCCACGGACCCAATAAAGACCCATAGGCCCTTAGTGGTTCAGCCACCACCCAGCCGGACCCTTGACCGCCCATGGACCGGCAACACTGGCCCGGACCATAACACTCCACCCAGCTGAGTTGAGCTGAGTGCCAGCTTCCCCAGCTGAGGGAGCTAGTGATCCAGCTACTGGAGCTGACCCAAGCTAGTGTGAGCTACACTAAGCTTGTCCTAGCTGACTGAGCTGCTTCCCATCATCGTCCAGCTGCCTTAGAACTCATCCAGCTCTTATTTCCTTGTCTCCATCCGATTCTGGTCAAGTCTCAGCATACTGATGCACTTAACCATCCATTCCAGCCATGATACGCTTGTCTTTAGGTCTTACGACCTGACTAGCACGTCTCCCCGTACCATGGCTGTGCCCGAAGGCTCTATCTAGAATCAGGGACATGACAACGTCTGTGGCTGTCCATCAGCAGACACAGGACGTCTGTGGCTATGGCTGTCCGTGTGTGTCGGTCAGCACACACATGACGTCCGTGGGTGTCCGGCAGCACACACAGGACGTCTGTGACTGTCCGTGGCTGTCCGGCAGCACACACAGGACGTCCGTGGGTGTCCGTCAGCACACATAGGACGTGTGTGGGTGTCCGTCAGCACACACAGGATGTCCGTGTGTGTTCGTCAGCACACACAGGACGTTCGTGGCTGGCCTTATGTGTCCGTGTGTGTCCGTCAGCACACACAGGACGTCTGTGGCTGTCCATCAGTACACATATCAGCACGCTGGTCCTTGGACTCAGCACGCTGGCCCTTCCCCTGGACTGTTCGGGTGAAATTGGCCGACGTGGGCTGTCTGTTGAGTACACACAGGACGTCTGTGGGTGTCCGTCACCACACACAGGATGTCCGTGTGTGTCCGCCAGCACACACAGGACGTCTGTGGCTGTCCGTGTGTGTCTGTGTGTGTCCATCAGCACACACAGGACGTCTGTGGCTGTCCATCAGTACACATATCAGCACGTTGGTCCTTGGACTCAGCACATTGACCCTTCCCGTGGACTGTTTGGGTGATTTTGGCCTAAGTGGGTTGTCTGTTCAGTACACACAGAACGTCCGTTGGTGTCCGCCAGCACACACAGGACGTCTGTGGCTGTCTGTGGCTGTCCATCAGAAGACACAGGATGTCCGTGGCTGTCCGTGTGTGTCCGTCAGCACACACAGGACGTCTGTGGCTGTCCGTGTGGGTCCGTATGTGTCCGTCAGCACACAAAGGACGTCTGTGGCTTTCCATCAGTACACATATCAGCACGTTGGTCCTTGGACTCAGCACGCTGCCCTTCCCGTGGACTGTTTGGGTGATTTTGGTCCACGTGGGCTGTCTGTTTAGTAAACACAGGACGTCTGTGGGTGTCCGCCAGCACACAAAGGACGTTTGTGGCTGTCCGTGTGTGTCCGTCAGCACACACAGGACGTTCGTGGCTGTCCATTAGTACATATATCAGCACGCTGATCCTTGGATTAAGCATGCTGGCCCTTCCCGTGGACTGTTCGGGTGATTTTAGCCCACGTGGGCTGTCTGTTCAGTACACAAACAACGTCTGTGGGTGTCTGTCAGCACACACAGGATGTCCGTGTGTGTCCGTCAACACACACAGGACGTCTGTCGCTGTCCGTGTGTGTCCATCAGCACACACAGGACATCCGTGGCTGTCCATCAGTACACATATCAGGACGTTGGTCCTTGGACTCAGCACGCTAACCCTTCCCGTGGACTGTTTGGGTAATTTTGGCCCAAGTGTCCGCCAGCACACACAGGACGTCTGTGGCTGTCCATCAGCAGACACAGGACGTCTGTGGCTGTCCGTGTGTGTCCGTCAGCACACATAGGACGTCTGTGGGTGTCCGCCAGCACACACAGGACGTCCGTGGCTGTCCGGCAGCACACATAGGACGTCTGTGGGTGTCCGTCAGCACACACAGGACTTCGGTGGGTGTCCGTCAGCACACACAGGACGTCCGTGTGTGTTCATCAGCACACACATGACGTTCGTGGCTGGCCTTGTGTGTCCGTGTGTGTCCGTCAGCACACTCAGGACATCTGTGGCTGCCCATCAGTACACATATCAGCACGCTGGTCCTTGGACTCAGCATGCTGGCCCTTCCTGTGGACAATTCGGGTGAAATTGGCCGACATGGGCTGTCTGTTGAGTACACACAGGACGTCTGTTGGTGTCCGTCAGCACACACAGGACGTCCGTGTGTGTCCGTCAGCACACATAAGGACGTCCGTGGCTGTCCATGTGTGTCTGTGTGTGTCCATCAGCACACACAGGACGTCCGTGGCTGTCCATCAGCACACACAGGACGTCCGTGGCTGTCCATCAGTACACATATCAGCACGTTGGTCCTTGGACTCAGCACACTGACCCTTCCCGTGGACTGTTTGGGAGATGTTGGCCTAAGTGGGCTGTCTGTTCAGTACACACAGAACGTCTGTTGGTGTCCGCCAGCACACACAGGGCGTCTGTGGCTGTCTGTGGCTGTCCATCAGCAGACACAGGACGTCCGTGGCTGTCCGTGTGGGTCCGTGTGTGTCCGTCAGCACAGATCGATCGGGAAATTTGAAGTACGAGAAGGTCGAAGAATGGATCGTGAGTGAAGCATGAGTTGAGATAAGCTGCTCTACCATTGTTAGAAATGTCTTAGATTGATCATACGGCAGTTTTGGAAGAATTACCTTTTTGAAGCACGACGGTTTAGAAGCTCGACGTTTTGGAAGATTGACGTTTCTTCATCGCGAAGTTTTCTCGGAATATCTTCGTATCAGTAAAATATTATTCTGAAGACATTATAAGTCGGAAGCAGGACGGGAATTAAGCAGGACGGGAAGCAAGCACGACGGGAAGCAAGCACGATGGGATTGAAGCACGACAGGAAAACCCGAAGTTGGGCGAAAACCCTAATTTCGGTATTACGAAATTCTTTGAGGAAGCCGGAGGCTCGGGAAATATTTTTAAAGGATATCAGACATCATCTGAAGTTTATTAAAAATATTCAAAGAATCAGAATGGGAGCGGAAAAATATTCGGGATTGATCGCGGGTCAGAAATTCACAAGAAGGGTCTAAATCGCGCAAAGGAACCGAGAAGCTCGAGGTGGCTTGATCTAAGGGATATGAACGTGGTGGAAACTGTCTAACCAGCTGAGTGTCAAGAGAAGCTCGAGGTGTCGCCATGCATGGAATCTGCACATGCAGCTTGACATGTAGAAGCACGAGGTGGATTGGCCAAGCACGAGATGTCGCGACGCATGCAACCGAAGCATGCTGATCGACATGTGTGAGGATGTGTGGCGCCTTGAATGAGCTCCAGTCATGCAGCCTGACATCTGGGAGGAGTGGTGGCGTCCTGCATGTGTCCTGTACATGCAGCCAGCCATGTGGAGCACGAGGGGTCGCCGTGCATGCGTCCGGAGCCATGCGGAGCGACACACGGGCTGCCACCAACCTGAAGCTGATTGGCTGGTGTCTCCTATAAATACCCCCACGACCCCAGCTCATTTCTTCAAATCCAGACCTGTCCAAACCAAGTTAAAACCTTGAGAGAAAAGTAGAAAAAGAAAGTAAGAGGTTCTGAGCTATTTCGAGAGTTTTAGAGAGTTTTCGAGATCAGTTTCTCTACTGATTTCAAGTCAGTGCCTAGGGAAGGTTATGGCCAACTGAAGATCAATAAATTGAAGACCAATTCAGATGGGAAGCAAGGCAACGTGGTTAGAGAGAGAGAGAGAAAGAGAGTGTAGCTGAGTTCCGAAGATCGATACTTCACCAAGAAGCGAAGTTCTGTCTGCAATTGTTATGCGGAAGCTCTGCCCAAATCAATCTGTCCACTCTACTCATACTCTTTGATGATCAAGTGGAGTTGCTGTCCAAGATCAGTTCAGTTCCATGGTTTCAGCTCAGTCGAGGTTATGGTTCGATACTCTGTTCAGATTTCAGAAGAATTGTTCAGACGCTAAGGAAGGTGCTGTTCAAGTTGCGTTCAGTCCAGACCAGTATCAGGGGAGGTTCTGTACAAGTCAAGATCAGTCCAGTCCAGTCCAGTCAAGGCGTCCCTTGGGTTTTGGCCATGTCCTCTCCGATCAACCAGCTGCTTCTTGCCTAGAACACTGTGAGTTGGTTTGTTTGAATTCCACTTGGAATTTAGGGTAGATCGAGTCTGCATATAGATTAGAATGATCACGTTATTGAATGGTAGAGTCCTTAGGGTTATTTTATTTATGGAACCGGACTCAGTTTAGCAAGGGCTAAGCTGAGATGAATGGAATTAAGACTGAGTTAATAACCTGACTAGGACTAGGGCTAGGATGCATCATGTTTTCTATTCTTGCGTGTTGATATGGTTGAGTGCAGGTTCCCGTTATCTTTAAGGATAGTTTCATAGCAGGAGGCTGGACTATCTGGATAACGGTTTGATTTATTTGTTTAGTATTGATATTATTGTTTAGTTATTAGTACTAAGGGTCTTAGGCCATATAGGCCGGACTACTGGTACTATGGTTAGTCTTGTGGAGTCGACTGTCTAGTTAGGATCTGGAACTCTATCTTTAGGTTAGGTTCTAGATTGAGTTTGTGTTGTGTGAGTGTGCCGACAGTATGTGCGTAACCCGCCCATACTAGGCTTGTGTAGGGGTGATTAGTGTTTCCTCGGCCTCGTACCCAGCGGGTTCAAGGAAACCCCTTATTCGCTGGATCGGGAAGACTCAGAGAGACGGGATCATGGCCTATGGCTGAGTGATTACACGACGGTGTAATGTGGCAGTGACCCGAAGGACTGTGGGCTGTCGCGCGGTCACCCGAAGGACTGTGGGCCGCGGTCGGTTGAAAGTTCCTTCTTCTGGCCTTTGTGGTAGGGAGATAGGATATTGCCGATAGAGAGGAGGAACACGATGTCACCAGGGCCCAGGTTAGAGTGTTGTGTTAGTGTGTCGTAGAGGGTTATGGGATCCTCGAGTTAGGGTAGCACCGATATACGGTGTTACGTGTTAGATCGAGTCGTAGTTATAGTTATTATTGTGGTTGTGGTTGATTGATTTGCTTGCAGGTTCTGACATTAAGTCCTAAGTCTGGTTTAGGTACCGGATTAGGCTTGGTGTGTATTTGGTTATTGTAGGCCCGACGTTGTCCTGTATGTGTTTGAGGGATTGCTTGTGAAGGGTGGTGGATATTAAAGCTATGCGGTATCATTGGTTGGCCGATCATGTTCTTGTTTGTCCGTGTGTGTCCGTCAGCACACTCAGGACATCTGTGGCTGTCCATTAGTACACATATCAGCACGCTGGTCCTTGGACTCAGCACGCTGGCCCTTCCTGTGGACTATTCGGGTGAAATTGGCCGACGTGGGCTGTCTGTTGAGTACACACAGGACGTCTGTGGGTTTCCGTCAGCACACACAGGACGTCCGTGTGTGTCCGTCAGCACACACAGGACGTCCGTGGCTGTCCATCAGTACACATATCAGCACGTTGGTCCTTGGACTCAGCACACTGACCCTTCCCGTGGACTGTTTGGGAGATTTTGGCCTAAGTGGGCTGTCTGTTCAGTACACACAGAACGTCTGTTGGTGTCCGCCAGCACCCATAGGACGTCTGTGGCTGTCTGTGGCTGTCCATCAGCAGACACAGGACGTCCGTGGCTGTCCGAGTGGGTCCGTGTGTGTCCGTCAGCACACACAGGACGTCTGTGGCTGTCTGTGTGTGTCTGTATGTGTCCGCCAGCACGCACAGGACGTTCGAGGCTGTCCATCAGTACACATATCAGCACACTGGTCCTTGGACTCAGCATGCTGGCCCTTCCCGTGGATTTGTTCGGGTGATTTTAGCCCACGTGGGCTGTCTGTTCAGTACACACACGACGTTTGTCGGTGTCAGTCAGCACACACAAGATGTCTGTGGCTGTCCGTGTGTGTCCATCAGCACACACAAGACGTCCGTGGCTGTCCATCAGTACACATATCAGGACGTTGGTCCTTGGACTCAGCACGCTAACCCTTCCCGTGGACTGTTTGGGTAATTTTGGCCCAAGTGTCCGCCACCACACACAGGACGTCTGTGGCTGTCTGTGGCTGTCCATCAGCAGACACAGGACGTCTGTGGCTGTCCGTGTGTGTCGGTCAGCACACACATGACGTCCGTGGGTGTCCGGCAGCACACACAGGACGTTTGTGACTGTCCGTGGCTGTCCGGCAGCACACACAGGACGTCTGTGGGTGTCCGTCAGCACACATAAGACGTGTGTGGGTGTCCGTCAGCACACACAGGACGTCCGTGTGTGTTCGTCAGCACACACAGGACGTTCGTGGCAGGCCTTGTGTGTCCGTCAGCACACTCAGGACATCTGTGGCTGTCCATCAGTACACATATCAGCACGCTGGTCCTTGGACTCAGCACGCTGGCCCTTCCTGTGGACTATTCGGGTGAAATTGGCCGACGTGGGCTGTCTGTTGAGTACACACAGGACGTCTGTGGGTGTCCGTCAGCACACACAGGACGTCCGTGGCTGTCCGTCAGCACACACAGGACGTCCGTGGCTGTCCATCAGTACACATAGCAGCACGTTGGTCCTTGGACTCAGCATACTGACCCTTCCCGTGGACTGTTTGGGAGATTTTGGCCTAAGTGGGCTGTCTGTTCAGTACACACAGAACGTCTGTTGGTGTCCGCCAGCACACACAGGACGTCTGTGGCTGTCTGTGGCTATCCATCAGCAGACACAGGACGTCCGTGGCTGTCCGTGTGGGTCCGTGTGTGTCCGTCAGCACACACAGTACGTTCGTGGCTGTCCGTGTGTGTCCGTATGTGTCCGCCAGCACGCACAGGACGTTCGAGGCTGTCCATCAGTACACATATCAGCACACTGGTCCTTGGACTCAGCATGCTGGCCCTTCCCGTGGACTTGTTCGGGTGATTTTAGCCCACGTGGGCTGTCTGTTCAGTACAAACACGACGTTTGCCGGTGTCAGTCAGCACACACAGGATGTCTGTGGCTGTCCATCAGTACACATATCAGGACTTTGGTCCTTGGACTCATCAAGCTAACCCTTCCCGTGGACTGTTTGGGTAATTTTGGCCCAAGTGTCCGCCAGCACACACAGGACGTCTGTGGCTGTCTGTGGCTGTCCATCTGCAGACACAGGACGTCTGTGGATGTCCGTGTGTGTCCGTCAGCACGCACAGGACGTCCGTTGCTGTCTGTGTGTGTCCGTGTGAGTCCGTCAGCACACACAGGACATCTGTGGCTGTCCATCAGTACACATATCAGCACGTTGGTCCTCGGACTCAGCACGCTGAACCTTTCCCGTGGACTGTTTGGGTGATTTTGGCCCACTTGGGCTGTCTGTTCAGTACACACAGGACGTCCGTGGGTGTCCGCCAGCACACACAGGACGTCCGTGGCTGTCCGTGTGTGTCTGTGTGTGTCCTTCTGTGTCCATCAGCACACGCAGGTCGTCCGTGGCTGTTCATCAGTACACATATCAGGACGTTGGTCCTTGGACTCAGCACGCTAACCCGTCCCGTGGACTGTTTGAGAAATTTTGGCCCAAGTGTCCGCCACCACACACAGGACGTCTGTGGCTGTCTGTGGCTGTCCATCAACAGACACAGGACGTCGGTGGCTGTCTGTGTGTGTCGGTCAGCACACACATGACGTCAGTGGGTGTCCGCCAGCACACACAGGACGTCCGTGGCTGTCCGTGGCTGTCCGACAGCACACACAGGACGTCTGTGGGTGTCCGTCAGCACACACAGGACGTCTGTGGGTGTCCGTCAGCACACACAGGACGTTTGTGGGTGTCCGTCAGCACACACAGGACGTCCGTGTGTGTTCGTCAGCACACACAGGACGTTCGTGGCTGGCCTTGTGTGTCCGTGTGTGTCCGTCAGCACACACAGGACGTCTGTGGCTGTCCATCAGTACACATATCAGCACGCTTGTCCTTGGACTCAGCACGCTGGCCCTTCCCTTGGACTGTTCGGGTGAAATTGGCCAACGTGGGCTGTCTGGTGAGTACACACAGGACGTCTGTGGGTGTCCGTCAGCACACACAGGACGTCCGTGTGTGTCCGTCAGCACACACAGGACGTCCGTGGCTGTCCGTGTGTGTCTGTGTGTCCATCAGCACACACAGGACGTCCGTGGCTGTCCATCAGTACACATATCAGCACGTTGGTCCTTGGACCCAGCACACTGACCCATTCCGTGGACTGTTTGGGAGATTTTGGCCTAAGTGGGCTGTCTGTTCAGTACACACAGAACGTCCGTTGGTGTCCGCCAGCACACATAGGACGTCTGAGGCTGTCTGTGGCTGTCCATCAGCAGACACATGACGTCCGTGGCTGTCCGTGTGGGTTCGTGTGTGTCCGTCAGCACACACAGGACGTCCGTGGCTGTCCGTGTGTGTCTGTATGTGTCCGCCAGCACGCACAGGACGTTCGAGGCTGTCCATCAGTACACATATCAGCACACTGGTCCTTGGACTTAGCATGCTGGCCCTTCCCGTGGATTTGTTCGGGTGATTTTAGCCCACGTGGGCTGTCTGTTCAGTACACACACGACGTTTGTCGGTGTCAGTCAGCACACACAGGATGTCTGTGGCTGTCCGTGTGTGTCCATCAGCACACACAAGACGTCCGTGGCTGTCCATCAGTACAATATAAGGACGTTGGTCCTTGGACTCAGCACGCTAACCCTTCCCGTGGACTGTTTGGGTAATTTTGGCCCAAGTGTCCGCCACCACACACAGGACGTCTGTGGCTGTCCATCAGCAGACACAGGACGTCTGTGGCTATGGCTGTCCGTGTGTGTCGGTCAGCACACACATGACGTCCGTGGGTGTCCGGCAGCACACACAGGACGTCTGTGACTGTCCGTGGCTGTCCGGCAGCACACACAGGACGTCCGTGGGTGTCCGTCAGCACACATAGGACGTGTGTGGGTGTCCGTCAGCACACACAGGATGTCCGTGTGTGTTCGTCAGCACACACAGGACGTTCGTGGCTGGCCTTATGTGTCCGTGTGTGTCCGTCAGCACACACAGGACGTCTGTGGCTGTCCATCAGTACACATATCAGCACGCTGGTCCTTGGACTCAGCACGCTGGCCCTTCCCCTGGACTGTTCGGGTGAAATTGGCCGAGGTGGGCTGTCTGTTGAGTACACACAGGACGTCTGTGGGTGTCCGTCACCACACACAGGATGTCCGTGTGTGTCCGCCAGCACACACAGGACGTCTGTGGCTGTCCGTGTGTGTCTGTGTGTGTCCATCAGCACACACAGGACGTCTGTGGCTGTCCATCAGTACACATATCAGCACGTTGGTCCTTGGACTCAGCACATTGACCCTTCCCGTGGACTGTTTGGGTGATTTTGGCCTAAGTGGGTTGTCTGTTCAGTACACACAGAACGTCCGTTGGTGTCCGCCAGCACACACAGGACGTCTGTGGCTGTCTGTGGCTGTCCATCAGAAGACACAGGATGTCCGTGGCTGTCCGTGTGTGTCCGTCAGCACACACAGGACGTCTGTGGCTGTCCGTGTGGGTCCGTATGTGTCCGTCAGCACACAAAGGACGTCTGTGGCTTTCCATCAGTACACATATCAGCACGTTGGTCCTTGGACTCAGCACGCTGCCCTTCCCGTGGACTGTTTGGGTGATTTTGGTCCACGTGGGCTGTCTGTTTAGTAAACACAGGACGTCTGTGGGTGTCCGCCAGCACACAAAGGACGTTTGTGGCTGTCCGTGTGTGTCCGTCAGCACACACAGGACGTTCGTGGCTGTCCATTAGTACATATATCAGCACGCTGATCCTTGGATTAAGCATGCTGGCCCTTCCCGTGGACTGTTCGGGTGATTTTAGCCCACGTGGGCTGTCTGTTCAGTACACAAACAACGTCTGTGGGTGTCTGTCAGCACACACAGGACGTCCGTGTGTGTCCGTCAACACACACAGGACGTCTGTCGCTGTCCGTGTGTGTCCATCAGCACACACAGGACATCCGTGGCTGTCCATCAGTACACATATCAGGACGTTGGTCCTTGGACTCAGCACGCTAACCCTTCCCGTGGACTGTTTGGGTAATTTTGGCCCAAGTGTCCGCCACCACACACAGGACGTCTGTGGCTGTCCATCAGCAGACACAGGACGTCTGTGGCTATGGCTGTCCGTGTGTGTCGGTCAGCACACACATGACGTCCGTGGGTGTCCGGCAGCACACACAGGACGTCTGTGACTGTCCGTGGCTGTCCGGCAGCACACACAGGACGTCCGTGGGTGTCCGTCAGCACACATAGGACGTGTGTGGGTGTCCGTCAGCACACACAGGATGTCCGTGTGTGTTCGTCAGCACACACAGGACGTTCGTGGCTGGCCTTATGTGTCCGTGTGTGTCCGTCAGCACACACAGGACGTCTGTGGCTGTCCATCAGTACACATATCAGCACGCTGGTCCTTGGACTCAGCACGCTGGCCCTTCCCCTGGACTGTTCGGGTGAAATTGGCCGACGTGGGCTGTCTGTTGAGTACACACAGGACGTCTGTGGGTGTCCGTCACCACACACAGGATGTCCGTGTGTGTCCGCCAGCACACACAGGACGTCTGTGGCTGTCCGTGTGTGTCTGTGTGTGTCCATCAGCACACACAGGACGTCTGTGGCTGTCCATCAGTACACATATCAGCACGTTGGTCCTTGGACTCAGCACATTGACCCTTCCCGTGGACTGTTTGGGTGATTTTGGCCTAAGTGGGTTGTCTGTTCAGTACACACAGAACGTCCGTTGGTGTCCGCCAGCACACACAGGACGTCTGTGGCTGTCTGTGGCTGTCCATCAGAAGACACAGGATGTCCGTGGCTGTCCGTGTGTGTCCGTCAGCACACACAGGACGTCTGTGGCTGTCCGTGTGGGTCCGTATGTGTCCGTCAGCACACAAAGGACGTCTGTGGCTTTCCATCAGTACACATATCAGCACGTTGGTCCTTGGACTCAGCACGCTGCCCTTCCCGTGGACTGTTTGGGTGATTTTGGTCCACGTGGGCTGTCTGTTTAGTAAACACAGGACGTCTGTGGGTGTCCGCCAGCACACAAAGGACGTTTGTGGCTGTCCGTGTGTGTCCGTCAGCACACACAGGACGTTCGTGGCTGTCCATTAGTACATATATCAGCACGCTGATCCTTGGATTAAGCATGCTGGCCCTTCCCGTGGACTGTTCGGGTGATTTTAGCCCACGTGGGCTGTCTGTTCAGTACACAAACAACGTCTGTGGGTGTCTGTCAGCACACACAGGATGTCCGTGTGTGTCCGTCAACACACACAGGACGTCTGTCGCTGTCCGTGTGTGTCCATCAGCACACACAGGACATCCGTGGCTGTCCATCAGTACACATATCAGGACGTTGGTCCTTGGACTCAGCACGCTAACCCTTCCCGTGGACTGTTTGGGTAATTTTGGCCCAAGTGTCCGCCAGCACACACAGGACGTCTGTGGCTGTCCATCAGCAGACACAGGACGTCTGTGGCTGTCCGTGTGTGTCCGTCAGCACACATAGGACGTCTGTGGGTGTCCGCCAGCACACACAGGACGTCCGTGGCTGTCCGGCAGCACACATAGGACGTCTGTGGGTGTCCGTCAGCACACACAGGACTTCGGTGGGTGTCCGTCAGCACACACAGGACGTCCGTGTGTGTTCATCAGCACACACATGACGTTCGTGGCTGGCCTTGTGTGTCCGTGTGTGTCCGTCAGCACACTCAGGACATCTGTGGCTGCCCATCAGTACACATATCAGCACGCTGGTCCTTGGACTCAGCATGCTGGCCCTTCCTGTGGACAATTCGGGTGAAATTGGCCGACATGGGCTGTCTGTTGAGTACACACAGGACGTCTGTTGGTGTCCGTCAGCACACACAGGACGTCCGTGTGTGTCCGTCAGCACACATAAGGACGTCCGTGGCTGTCCATGTGTGTCTGTGTGTGTCCATCAGCACACACAGGACGTCCGTGGCTGTCCATCAGCACACACAGGACGTCCGTGGCTGTCCATCAGTACACATATCAGCACGTTGGTCCTTGGACTCAGCACACTGACCCTTCCCGTGGACTGTTTGGGAGATGTTGGCCTAAGTGGGCTGTCTGTTCAGTACACACAGAACGTCTGTTGGTGTCCGCCAGCACACACAGGGCGTCTGTGGCTGTCTGTGGCTGTCCATCAGCAGACACAGGACGTCCGTGGCTGTCCGTGTGGGTCCGTGTGTGTCCGTCAGCACAGATCGATCGGGAAATTTGAAGTACGAGAAGGTCGAAGAATGGATCGTGAGTGAAGCATGAGTTGAGATAAGCTGCTCTACCATTGTTAGAAATGTCTTAGATTGATCATACGGCAGTTTTGGAAGAATTACCTTTTTGAAGCACGACGGTTTAGAAGCTCGACGTTTTGGAAGATTGACGTTTCTTCATCGCGAAGTTTTCTCGGAATATCTTCGTATCAGTAAAATATTATTCTGAAGACATTATAAGTCGGAAGCAGGACGGGAATTAAGCAGGACGGGAAGCAAGCACGACGGGAAGCAAGCACGATGGGATTGAAGCACGACAGGAAAACCCGAAGTTGGGCGAAAACCCTAATTTCGGTATTACGAAATTCTTTGAGGAAGCCGGAGGCTCGGGAAATATTTTTAAAGGATATCAGACATCATCTGAAGTTTATTAAAAATATTCAAAGAATCAGAATGGGAGCGGAAAAATATTCGGGATTGATCGCGGGTCAGAAATTCACAAGAAGGGTCTAAATCGCGCAAAGGAACCGAGAAGCTCGAGGTGGCTTGATCTAAGGGATATGAACGTGGTGGAAACTGTCTAACCAGCTGAGTGTCAAGAGAAGCTCGAGGTGTCGCCATGCATGGAATCTGCACATGCAGCTTGACATGTAGAAGCACGAGGTGGATTGGCCAAGCACGAGATGTCGCGACGCATGCAACCGAAGCATGCTGATCGACATGTGTGAGGATGTGTGGCGCCTTGAATGAGCTCCAGTCATGCAGCCTGACATCTGGGAGGAGTGGTGGCGTCCTGCATGTGTCCTGTACATGCAGCCAGCCATGTGGAGCACGAGGGGTCGCCGTGCATGCGTCCGGAGCCATGCGGAGCGACACACGGGCTGCCACCAACCTGAAGCTGATTGGCTGGTGTCTCCTATAAATACCCCCACGACCCCAGCTCATTTCTTCAAATCCAGACCTGTCCAAACCAAGTTAAAACCTTGAGAGAAAAGTAGAAAAAGAAAGTAAGAGGTTCTGAGCTATTTCGAGAGTTTTAGAGAGTTTTCGAGATCAGTTTCTCTACTGATTTCAAGTCAGTGCCTAGGGAAGGTTATGGCCAACTGAAGATCAATAAATTGAAGACCAATTCAGATGGGAAGCAAGGCAACGTGGTTAGAGAGAGAGAGAGAAAGAGAGTGTAGCTGAGTTCCGAAGATCGATACTTCACCAAGAAGCGAAGTTCTGTCTGCAATTGTTATGCGGAAGCTCTGCCCAAATCAATCTGTCCACTCTACTCATACTCTTTGATGATCAAGTGGAGTTGCTGTCCAAGATCAGTTCAGTTCCATGGTTTCAGCTCAGTCGAGGTTATGGTTCGATACTCTGTTCAGATTTCAGAAGAATTGTTCAGACGCTAAGGAAGGTGCTGTTCAAGTTGCGTTCAGTCCAGACCAGTATCAGGGGAGGTTCTGTACAAGTCAAGATCAGTCCAGTCCAGTCCAGTCAAGGCGTCCCTTGGGTTTTGGCCATGTCCTCTCCGATCAACCAGCTGCTTCTTGCCTAGAACACTGTGAGTTGGTTTGTTTGAATTCCACTTGGAATTTAGGGTAGATCGAGTCTGCATATAGATTAGAATGATCACGTTATTGAATGGTAGAGTCCTTAGGGTTATTTTATTTATGGAACCGGACTCAGTTTAGCAAGGGCTAAGCTGAGATGAATGGAATTAAGACTGAGTTAATAACCTGACTAGGACTAGGGCTAGGATGCATCATGTTTTCTATTCTTGCGTGTTGATATGGTTGAGTGCAGGTTCCCGTTATCTTTAAGGATAGTTTCATAGCAGGAGGCTGGACTATCTGGATAACGGTTTGATTTATTTGTTTAGTATTGATATTATTGTTTAGTTATTAGTACTAAGGGTCTTAGGCCATATAGGCCGGACTACTGGTACTATGGTTAGTCTTGTGGAGTCGACTGTCTAGTTAGGATCTGGAACTCTATCTTTAGGTTAGGTTCTAGATTGAGTTTGTGTTGTGTGAGTGTGCCGACAGTATGTGCGTAACCCGCCCATACTAGGCTTGTGTAGGGGTGATTAGTGTTTCCTCGGCCTCGTACCCAGCGGGTTCAAGGAAACCCCTTATTCGCTGGATCGGGAAGACTCAGAGAGACGGGATCATGGCCTATGGCTGAGTGATTACACGACGGTGTAATGTGGCAGTGACCCGAAGGACTGTGGGCTGTCGCGCGGTCACCCGAAGGACTGTGGGCCGCGGTCGGTTGAAAGTTCCTTCTTCTGGCCTTTGTGGTAGGGAGATAGGATATTGCCGATAGAGAGGAGGAACACGATGTCACCAGGGCCCAGGTTAGAGTGTTGTGTTAGTGTGTCGTAGAGGGTTATGGGATCCTCGAGTTAGGGTAGCACCGATATACGGTGTTACGTGTTAGATCGAGTCGTAGTTATAGTTATTATTGTGGTTGTGGTTGATTGATTTGCTTGCAGGTTCTGACATTAAGTCCTAAGTCTGGTTTAGGTACCGGATTAGGCTTGGTGTGTATTTGGTTATTGTAGGCCCGACGTTGTCCTGTATGTGTTTGAGGGATTGCTTGTGAAGGGTGGTGGATATTAAAGCTATGCGGTATCATTGGTTGGCCGATCATGTTCTTGTTTGATTGTTGGTCGATTGACTAGTGATACTTGTATAGTCTAAGTGTCTAACACTACATGAGTATTGAACTCAGGCGTATATATGGTTAACTAGGGATTGTTTGTTGACTTGTTTTTATGCAGGTTCCCGTTACTTGAAGCTAGATCATGGCAGGAGGCCAAGTCTAACTTAGTAACGGTTTGCTTAGCCTTAGCTTTTATTGCATGCTAGGGCTAGATTGATTGTTATTTTGGGTTGTCTGGGTAGAGTCTAGGTTGCGGGTAGAGGCCGCCAGCTCACTGAGTAACATTAGGTTACTTGATGTTAGGAGTTTTCAAGGCTCCTAAGACAAATGTTGTAGTATAAATGATTGTCGAACCAGTTCTGAGAGATATCAAAGCACCGAGAATGCAAGTAATCACTTAATCTAAGTGCAACCAATGATTTAGATGGGTTTTTAAACTATGACTAATTAAAAGGAATAACTAAATGATACTTTCTTAACTATTGGAAAAGAGAACTCATGGATATAGGGATTAGACCTCGGGTGATCAAGTTTCGAACTAAAGATGGCAAACGATCAATCAATCTATTAACCTTAAGCTTAGACGCAATCCTAAACAAACTCTATGTCTAGATGAATGTTCATTTACTAAACACAATTCAAACATCAAATGTCTTTGGTTGAATATATGAAAGCAATCATTACTAACAAGTCTATTAGCTATCTTAGCATCTCTAACAACAAAATGTCTTTGGCAGAGCATGCTAAAAGCCTAGGAGAGTTGTCTCGGGCATTTCGTCGAACACCTTTCGGGTGAGAAATGCCTAAGGATCAACAATTGAGTGGCCAACTCAGAAGATGCTTTATGTTCACTCTACTAGCAAGGAAATATGAATGATCTACACTAAAACATCCTAGTTCTAACCTAATCACCCTTAATCTCCCTAACCCATGAATTCAAAAGGTGATTACTCACTAATCTCCATGATCCCTCTTAAACCCATGTTGGATTTCAGATTAATCATGTAGAGAAATACAGGAAATAAAAGGAACACAGAATTTCAATAACAAAATTGATCAATTGATTCAAAGAGATCACTTTCCAAAGGTTTTTGGTGGTTTTCTAAGAACAAAGATGATGTGCCTCCTGGTGGCTTACAGAGTAATAAAACATAGGTTTAGAAAATAAAAACGTGCATAATGAAATGACCAAAATGCCCTTGAGAAATCACAAGTTCGAGCAGAAACAAAACACGGAGCGACCTCAGCCCGTCGCTCCGACAAGTCGCTCCAGGCTTCGGGAGCGACCTCGCTGTGTCGCTGCGAGAGGTCGCTCCGGGCTCGTTCTCGCGTCTCCGGGTGATGAAAACGCGAGCGACTTCTCCCTGTCGCTCTGGTATGGTCGCTCTGAGCTTCGGGAGCGACTTCAGCACGTCGCTCTGGAAGGTCGCTCCGAGGTGTAAATGTGTGTCTCCAGACGTGAAAACGCGAGCGACCTTGTGCAGTCGCTCTGGATGAGTCGCTCCGGAATGTGGTGCACAGCGACCTCATGCCGTCGCTCCGAGAGGTCGCTCCGGCAGTGCTCGTCCAAAGATCACTCTAATCACCTCCTTTTGAGCTCCAAATGCACCCAAATGTCTCCAGAAACTCCATGTGGTACTCAAATACCTGATAGAGACATATGCATGCAAAATGCAACCTAGACATGGCTAAGTCCTAATCTATATGATGAAAATGCATATGAATAAATGGATAAAACAATGTAAATATGCAAGATATCAACTCCCCCAAACTTGTTCTTTTACTTGTCCTCAAGTGAACTTTCTAGAACTTGCAAGGAGAGAGGTTTGAAGGTGGGAGCTCATAGCCAAAAGAAACACAACTAGCGAATATAATTAGCACACTCTCTTATTACACTCTAGCTTCTCTAGGCCTATCTCAAATCCTTTTGTCCCTACACTCATCATCAAGCATCCACACATTCAAATCAACCAACTCTCACATTCATTAAGCACAAAACATCAGGTGAATTCTTGCAAATGGTCCGTTGGTCCAAGTCACTTGGTTGGGTAAGGGAAGGCTTTTATTCAAGTGATTCAAGAGGTTCAAAACATATGATCTTTAAGGTGGTTTACTCTCAAAACAAGTAGCCTTGACATTGCACATAATATATCTAAGAAAGGGACCAACTCATGCATACAATGCTCAATCTCCATTGTTCTACCCTTTTCCCAAACATACAATTACACAATCATTCCCAAATGTCAAACCCAACTCACATCTCTCACCAAAAGATCTTAAGAACTTTAACTCTTTCTTTTTGAAATCTACAAGGGATTTTTCTACAACCTCAAAACATTTCTTAGCTCCTAACAACTTTGCTAGCCCCCTTTTCTTTCTTTTCTTTTTTTTTTTTCGATTTCTTTTTTTTTTTTTTTTTTTTTTTTTTTTTTTTTTTAGGTTGGGGGCCAAGACTTTTCAAAACTAGAGCTAGAGGTTCTCTACTTATCCCAGAAAATCAATTCACTTAAGCACAAAGAGTCTATCCTTTTTATTTTTCATTTCTCCCAAATCATGATCACAACACTCACCCTCCCACCTATAGCTAGACAAAAGAGTGTCCAATCTAGCAAAAATGAAGATCAAGCATTGTCGTTCCCGATACTCTCAACATTATGCGCATGTAAGACTTTCCGAAGAAGGCCTCACTCATCAAACAATGAAAGCTTAAAAGGAAGGAAAGGTTTTGGGAGTGGTCTACCACTAGAGTTTGTCAAAAAGATTGGCATAAAAGATGTGACAACTCCAGTGTGTATAGCCATGACTCAGTACACAAGGGACCCTAAGCAAGAAGCATTAAGTTCATTCATTTCTAATAAGGTTGTAGTTGGCTTCAAAGACTGAGTTTCAGCAATCAACAAGTTTCAAGAAGAGTTTTCAAGGCTCGAAACATACAAGTCTTTTCGAGAGGTGCATGGCTACTCAATGGTGCAACGTAGTGTTCTTTACAAGGCATTTAAAATCATTGCTCCCAATGCAAGTGAATGCAACCTATATGCTCTAGACTCTCCTAATGGTGCAAATGATGCAAACTAAATGAAAAATCTTTTTTTTTTTTTTTTTATGCAAATAGGTGTGCAATGCATGACTCAAATGAAACACAATCAAAGCAAACATGATCAAATGCTTGGTACCTCCCCCAAACTTGAGTTACACAGTCTCTGTGTTGTCAAAGAAAGAAGGAGATACCGAGAAGAAAACTAATATGCAAAAATGAAATGGTATATACAAGGGAGAGAAAGAAGTACCTCCTATGGATAATAGGTGGGGGCAGATGCCCCAGCATCGTCGTCGTCAGGAGGGAAGGTGGGGATTTGTTGCCGGAAGTGGAAGGCTGAGTGGGTGGGTTCCTCCACTTACGCTGAAGCTGCGCAGCAGTGAGGGGGAAGCCAAGAGCATCAGGCGGGGGTGGGGGCTGGGGGTTTGAGGTGTTCGCGAAAGCGAAATCGGCTGAGCTACATCCAGCTATTCCTCCCCTAGTTAAGACATCAGCTACTTTCTTCATGAACTTGGCTGAAGTCTTTGCCTGCTTCTTCACAGTCTTGCTGAGCGCCTTGCACTTATCCTTCAGCTTTTCTATCGTTCTGTCCTGAGCTTTGTTCCACCTCTGGAGACGACCAATGTGGTCATGAGCATCACAGAGAGCTCCAGGGGAAGGACTCCGTCATGGGGCTTGAAGTAGTAGCGCGGAGGTCCATAGATATGCTCAGACGTGTCTGCAACAGGCGGGTCAGGTTGCGTAGGGACACTCCTTCTCCTTGATGAAGCTGCTTGAATTGGATCGAGAGGCCCGTGTTCTCCGAGAAAGTACTCCTGGGGAATGTTGAAGCTGACAGCTCCTGGTATCTCTAAACTCGTCAGGTTCCGGTTTGGAAGAACCACCTCGACTGGCTTGCCCTGCAAGTAGTAGTGGTAGACGTAGTCCTTCCCATACATCCCACTGAAATAGGTGGCAATCCTCAAGTAGGTGCCATCAATGAACCTAGGCCCCGCTGCGTCCTTTCCCAAGGGAACATTCAGAAATTGGAGCAGTGGTGTGATCATTCCGCCTATCCCCATCTTTGGGCGCGAATCAGTGGTGTACCACGCCCAGTCTCTGTAGTGTTCGAGACGGCCCACAAAGAAACTGACCATCCCAAAGGTAGCATAGATATCAGTGCTGGGAAGGGGTAACACTCCAGGTTGAGCGTAAGGACGGATAGCCGGACAGAGCAGTCGCATGTCTTCCTCAGTAACATTACCAGCTTGCTTCCGTGGGTAGAAAGCATGGACTAGCAATCTGTGGAGGTAGCGTACAGACGGGTGTCGGATGTGTGAGTTCTTGTCAGCCCCGGTAGAGTGCCTGTTTCCAGTGATCAACTTCCAAAGCTCTGTGGGGAGGTTCTCACACTTGGGAAGTGAGTGGTCTTCTAGGTCTTGGAACCCCATGACCCTCCCAATGTCATGGAAGTTCATGTTGTATTCCCTTCCATTGACCTTGAACGTGATTTTTCCCCATCCTTGCCTCACATGCGCCGTGTCGTGGTAAGTGACCACAAGAGAGGATAGGAACTGACAAGTGACATCCTTGTAGAAAGGATAAGCCATGGTGAGGAGTTTTGGCATCTTCAAATGTCCCAGCATCGCCTCAATATCGGATTCTAGGCCCAACTCCTTCAGCAAATCGAGGTCGGCGAACCTGGTTGGAGCCCAAGTGACCCCATTCTTCAAGTGATCATACAGTTCCTCCACAGATGGAGTTTTTGCCCTGTCTCGATCAACAGCAACCCCTTTGCCCTTTGACATCTTGGCTTTCTTCGTAGGTGCTGGCTCATCATCACTCTCAGTTTCACCTTCCTCATGGGTGGGAACTGCTACACTTTTCCCTGCACTCTTCTCTTGTTCTTTCGATTTCCTTGCAGCCAACGTCTGCTGTCGCACAGTCCTCTGCGTCCCTGAGCCAGTTGGCTCGCTGGTTAACGCTTTTCCTCTTAGTGCAAACTCTTGACTTTCGGCTTCTTGCCTCTCAGCTTCCAACCTGCCCTTTGTCTTCTTGACCATTTTCACCTGAAAAGTTACAAACTTGGAAAGGGATAAGTAGATGGAAGTGAACATTGCAAGCGAACATTTTGCAAGAGTGAACTTAACAGATGAATTTTTCAGTTTAAACTCAAATTCAACACAATGCAACAATGTAACATCTTAACACATCTAGTGCACCCGCAAACACACCCAATTAAGGTCAAATTCGAAAAAACCCCCAAATCCATGAACCCTAATTTTGCCAAAGTGCAAATTAAACTCAATTTCACAGTTAATTCAACAACCCAACATGATAGATAAACTTTCCCTAGTCTATTTCACCACAATCTAGCAAGAACATGACCAAATTTCGACTTTCAAATTCTAGGGTTCATGGACCTACGAATTTGAATTTTAAAACTCAATACCTTGCTCTGGATGAAAGGAAATGGTGAATGGGTGGTGAGGAATAGACTACAGGGGCGAAAGCTTGGATTTAGAAACAAGAAGCAGTTGATTTGGGTGAGAATTGAGAAAGTTTTGGGGATTTTGGTGTGGATGAGTTTGAGAGAGTTTGTGAGTTTGTGAGAGGAGGGGAGAGGGATAGAGTTGGAGTCGCAGGGTTGGGGTAGGTTTAGGGTCGTCCGGTTCGGTTTAGGGTGGTCTAGGGTCGGTTTACTTGAATCAAACCGGGGTTTAGAGTTAGGAAACTTACCTGGACCGGGTCGGGAGCGACGTGAGGGTGTCGCTGGGAGAGGTCGCTCCCGCGTCGTTTCCTTGCGTCGTGAGTCGATGAAATCGCGAGCGACCTTGGAGTGTCGCTCTGAAAAGCTCGCTCTGAGCTGGAGCGACTTGAAGGTGTCGCTCTAGGACGTCGCTCCGGGTCAGTTTTTGAGCTCCGTTCGAAAACGCGAGCGACTCCGAGGTGTCGCTCCCATAATGTCGCTCCCAGCTGGAGCGACCCTTCGGCCTCGCTGTGAGACCTCGCTCTGAGGCGATTTTTCTTGATCCGACGACGAAAACGCGAGCGACCATGGAGTGTCGCTCTCGAAACCTCGCTCCCAGCTGGAGCGACCTTGAGGTGTCGCTGTGAGACCTCGCTCCCACGCACGACTCCTGCTGAAAATGAACCGATCAAGCACCTGCACACAACTTCTCTCTCTTTTTTTTTTTTTATGCAATAAGATGAAAAATGGAAATACCAATGCAATATGTACAAGGATACGCATGGGACTTCCTCCCAAGTGAGCTTGTTTTAAGTCCCGAGCTTGACTTTGCCTCCTTTTAGATTAGGCCGGGGTAGGATCAGACAGTGGAGTTGAAACCCCATCTTCCTCTGGTGCAGTAGCCATGTAGAGCTTAACCCTTTGTCCATTGACTGTGAAGTCTCTTCCATCAGTGCTCCACAAAACTATTGCTCCATATGGTCTAACCTCCTTGACCTTGAAAGGACCGGACCACCTTGACTTAAGCTTTCCTGGAAACAACTTCAGCCTAGAGTTGTAGAGAAGAACTTGGTCTCCTTCTTTAAACTCTCTCTTCAGGATGTTCTTGTCATGGAAAGCCTTAGTCTTTTCCTTGTAGATTCTTGAGTTCTCGAAAGCATCCAATCTTATCTCATCAAGCTCATGTAGCTGAAAGAGCCTTTTCTCCTTGGCACTCTTGATGTCAAAGTTCAGCAACTTTATTGCCCATAGTGCCTTGTACTCAAGCTCCACTGGCAAATGGCAAGCTTTCCCATACACTAGGTTGAAAGGTGTGGTGCCCAGTGGTGTCTTGTATGCTGTCCTATAAGCCCAAAGTGCATCGTCAAGCTTATTGGACCAATCCTTCCTTGTAATCCCCACAATCTTCTCCAGAATAGATTTGATCTCCCTGTTAGAAATCTCAACTTGGCCACTTGTTTGGGGATGATAAGGAGTTGCCACCTTGTGCTTCACACCGTTCTTCTTGAGAAGTCCCTCAAGCAGTTTGTTAATGAAGTGGGAACCTCCATCACTGATTACAACTCTTGGGACTCCAAACCTTGGGAAGATGATGCTCTTGAACATCTTGATTACAACTCTAGCATCATTGGTGGGGCTTGCAATGGCTTCCACCCATTTGGAGACATAATCAACAGCCACAAGGATATATTTGTTGCCAAAAGATGATGGAAATGGTCCCATGAAGTCAATACCCCAGACATCAAACACTTCAACTTCAAGGATTGGATTTTGAGGCATCTCATTCCTCTTGGTGATGTTTCCTCTTCTTTGGCAAGAATCACACTTCGAAACAAAGGCTTGTGTATCCTTGAACATGTGTGGCCACCAGAATCCAGCTTGTAATACTTTTGCAACTGTCTTGAAGGTGGCAAAGTGTCCTCCATAGGATGATCCATGACACTGTGCAAGGATCCCATCAATCTCCTCATTTGCAACCACTCTCCTATAAAGCTGATCTTTGCAGAGAATGTAGAGGTAGGGCTCGTCCCAGTAATATCTTTTCACATCCTTGTAGAACTTCTTCTTGGCATAGCCTACAAGATTCAAAGGTTCTCTCCCTGTGGCTAGGTAGTTAACCAGATCAGCATACCAAGGTTCTTTCTCCTCTGTTGCTTTGACCTCTTCCAGCTTCCTACCAGTCTCACAAACTGCTATCACTCCTTCGATAGCCATGATCTGCTCTTCAGGAAGTCTTTCGTCAATAGGGACACCAGACTCCATCCTCAACCTGGACAAATGATCAGCTACTCCATTCTCAACTCCAGGTTTGTCCTTGATCTCCATATCAAACTCTTGGAGCAAAAGGATCCACCTCAAAAGCCTGGGTTTTGCATCCTTCTTGGCCAAAAGGTGTCTCAAGGCGGCATGATCTGTGTAGACAATGACTTTAGACCCCACCAAGTAGCTCCTGAACTTCTCAAAGGCAAAAACAATTGCCAGCATCTCCTTCTCTGTTGTGGCATACCTCATTTGAGCATCATTGAGGGTTTGGCTGGCATAGTAGATCACATGGGTTTTGCCATTTTTCTTCTGCCCCAGAACAGCTCCCACAGCATAGTCACTGGCGTCACACATGATCTCAAAAGGGAGATCCCAATCAGGTGGCTGGACAATTGGGGCACTAACGAGTTCACCTTTCAGCTTCTTGAAAGCTTGTAGACATTCCACATCAAAACTGAAGGTAGCTTCCTTGCACAGCAGCCTGGTCAAAGGTCTAGTGATCATGGAGAAGTCCTTGATGAACCTCCTGTAGAATCCAGCATGACCAAGAAAACTCCGGATGTCTTTCACTGTCTTTGGTGGAGGCAGACCAACCATAACATCGATTTTGGCTTTATCCACCTCAATCCCCTTCTCTGAAATCTTGTGTCCTAGCACAATCCCTTCTTTGACCATGAAGTGACACTTCTCCCAATTCAGCACAAGGTTGGTGTCTTCACATCTCTGTAGGACCCTGCACAAATTTGACAAACAAGCAGAAAACGAAGATCCGTAGACAGAGAAATCATCCATGAATACCTCCACAACATCCTCAATCAGATCAGAGAAAATTGACATCATGCACCTTTGAAAGGTAGCTGGAGCATTACATAGACCAAATGGCATCCTTCGATATGCAAAGGTGCCATAGGGACATGTGAATGTCGTTTTCTCTTGATCATTGGGATGTATGGGGATTTGGAAAAATCCTGAGTATCCATCAAGGAAACAATAGAATGGGTGATTCGCAAGTCTCTCAAGCATCTGATCAATAAATGGTAGTGGAAAATGATCCTTTCTAGATGCAGAGTTTAGTTTTCGGTAATCAATGCACATTCTATGACCTGTGATGGTTCTTGTTGGTATCAATTCATCCTTGTCATTCTTGATCACAGTGATACCACCTTTCTTTGGTACAACATGCACAGGTGATACCCATTTAGAATCTGAGATAGGGTAAATAACACCAGCATCTAGGAGTTTAAGAATCTCTTTCTTTACAACATCCTTCAGGTTAGGATTTAACCTTCTTTGATGCTCGATAGAAGTCATTGATTCATCCTCAAGATGTATCCTATGCATGCACAAAGAGGGTGATATCCCTTGATGTCATCTAGTGAGTAACCTATTGCCTTTCTAAATCTTTTAAGTGTTTTCAAAAGTTCAGATAGCTCATTCTCAGTAAGTTCACTACTCACAATGACAGGGTAAGTTTCATTAGGACCAAGGAATGCATACCTTACACCATGGGGAAGAGGTTTAAGCTCCACTTTAGGTGCCTTTAGTTCACTCCAGTCATCCTGCTGGTTGTCCTCTCGTTGAGTGACTGAGACTTGTTGGTGAACCATCTGTGGAAGCTCCTCGTACTGGTCCTTACTGAAAAACGCCTGGTGTGAATCCAGCATCATCCCATAGGCAGTACTCTCCAGGTTCTCAATCACCTCAGCCTCTTTCTCTACAGTTAAAGCATGCTGTAGAGGGTCCTCTAGTGACAACTCTTCAAGGAGTTCATCAGCAAGGGCATCCATCTCTTCGATGTAGAACACTTGTCCTTGAACTGTTGGCCTCCTCATTACTTCCTTGATGTCGAAATGCAGAACGTGCCCTTTACCCAGATGGAGATCAATCTTGCCTTCTTTCACATTAACAATAGCTCCTGCTGTGGCTAAGAAAGGTCTTCCAAGGATTAAAGGATCTTGAGCTTCTTCACCCATTTCAAGCACCACAAAGTCTGTAGGGATCTCATAATTTCCAACCATCACTGGGAGGTCCTCTAAGATACCCACAGGGTACTTCACTGAACGATCAGCCAATACCAGAGAAAGTCTACACTTCTTGTACTGAGTGAAACCCAGCTTCTTAGCAACAGATAGGGGCATCAAGCTGACACTAGCTCCCAAATCGCAGAGACATCTATCAAATACCATAGGTCCAAGGGCACAAGGTAATGTGAAGCATCTTGGATCTTCTAGCTTCTTTGGAATGAGTCTCTGAATGATAGCACTGCACTCATGAGTGAGAATCACCATGCCCTCCATCTCTTTCTTCTTTGCAGCTACAGCATCTTTGAGGAACTTGCTGTACTGAGGGATCAGCATGAAAGCGTCAATAATGGGCATTGTGACCTGGACTTCACTCATTTGCTTGTCAAACAAAGCTTTGTACTTCTCTAGCAGCTGCCTCTTGAATCGACCTGGGAATGGAAGCTTGGGTTCATAAGCAGGAGGAACAAAAGAGTTTTCACTTGCAGGAGTGACGACTTCACCATCTTTAACTGTTTTCTTCTCTTCTCCAACCTTTCCTTTTCCTTTTGCTTCCACTATCTTTTCCAAGATCTCGTCATTGATCTTCTCATCAACAATCACCACTTCATCATCTATGGTGATGGCAACCCCCTCACTTTGTTTCTCAGCATCCTTGGTGAGAGTTCTCTGAGGTAACTCCTTACCACTCCTGAGAGTGATAGCTTTCATGGTTTCCTTGGGGTTTTGCTCAGATTTTCCAGGTAGAGAACCTTGTTGGCGATTTTGTTGAGTGTTCATGGCAGCAAACTGGTTCTCCAAAGCTCTGAACTTGTTGTTGAGCTCATTGTAGCTCCCATCAATCTTTGAGTGAAGATTCTTCAACTCATAGCCAACATGCTTCTCACTTCTTGTTTGAGACTCCAGGATTTGTTTCAGTAGAGCATCAGTGCTGCTGACTTGAGGAGTGGAGGTAGAGGGATTAGATTGTTGTTGGGAAGAATGGTTGCCCTTGTTGTTGAAACCAGGAGGAGGGTTCTGCTGAGGTTGATAGCTGCCTTGCTGATTGTTCCGAGGCTGATAACCACTCTGCTGGTTGTTGGAATAGGACTTCTGTTGGTAGTTGTTGTACTGAAAGTTGGGTTCTTTCTTGTACCAGCTACCATTGTTGTTGATGAAACACAGCTCTTCCTGACCTTCCAAACCCTCAACTTCATGGACAACAGCTGGTGTCTCTTGGCTTGGGTTGCCGACAAAGTGCAGCTGCTCTTGGGTAGCTTTATCAGCAAGGAGGATGTCTATCTTATCCTGTAGAGCTTTCAACTCCTTCCTCGTTTGCTTATCCTCAGTTCTACTGCTTCTGTCGTGGTCTCCACTGTAGACTGCATCACTCTTAACCATGTTGTCAACCAGCTCCTCTGCATCCTCCTCAGTTCTCCCCAAGAAGAACCCATTACTAGCTGTATCCAGTCTGGCTCTGTACTTAGGGAGAGCACCACGGTAGAATGTGCTCAGCAAGCTCTCCTTAGAGAAACCATGGTGTGGGCATTGAGCTTGATAGCCCTTGAATCTCTCCCAGGCTTCACTGAAACCTTCCAAGCCCTTCTGTTGAAAGCTGGAGATCTCGTTTCTCAGCTTAGCAGTTCTTGAAGTAGAGAAGAACTTCTCCAAGAATGCTTTCTTGCAGTCATCCCAAGTGGTAATGGAGTCGCTGGGTAGAGACTTCTCCCACTGACGTGCCTTATCCCCCAAAGAGAAAGGGAATAGCTTGAGCTTTAAGGCATCTTCGGACACACCATTGGTTTTTGACAACCCACAGTAGCTGTCGAACCTGTCCAAGTGATCAAATGGATCCTCTAGAGCCAAGCCATGATACTTGTTGTTCTCAATCACGTTGAGGAGTCCTGACTTGATCTCGAAGTTGTTGGCTGCCACGGCGGGTGCTCGGATTCCCAATCTATGACCATGAATGTTGGGACGGTCGTAAGTGCCAATGGGGCGAGCTGCTCGCTGTTGGTTAGGTGGGCCATTGTTGTTAGCGCCATTGACGCCTGCATCTTCTTGATGGACGTCTCCCATGTCAGTGTTCAGTCTCTGCAATTGAGCCTGATGTTCTTCTTCTCTTCTCTTTCTAGTACACTCTCTCTCTAAAGCCCTGATGTCTGCTGCTCTTGGAACTAGGTTTGATGGACCCCTGCTCCTCAAGTTCATACACCTGTAGATTAAAGGGAGGTGAAGAAGAGTCAGTAACAAAAGAAAATAAAAATGACTTAGTCTCAAGCAATTGACTAAATCTCAATGTTTAAATCTACTCAGAATTTGGCAACGGCGCCAATTTGATGTTAGGAGTTTTCAAGGCTCCTAAGAAAAATGTTGTAGTATAAATGATTGTCGAACCAGTTCTGAGAGATATCAAAGCACCGAGAATGCAAGTAATCACTTAATCTAAGTGCAACCAATGATTTAGATGGGTTTTTAAACTATGACTAATTAAAAGGAATAACTAAATGATACTTTCTTAACTATTGGAAAAGAGAACTCATGGATATAGGGATTAGACCTCGGGTGATCAAGTTTCGAACTAAAGATGGCAAACGATCAATCAATCTATTAACCTTAAGCTTAGACGCAATCCTAAACAAACTCTATGTCTAGATGAATGTTCATTTACTAAACACAATTCAAACATCAAATGTCTTTGGTTGAATATATGAAAGCAATCATTACTAACAAGTCTATTAGCTATCTTAGCATCTCTAACAACAAATGTCTTTGGCAGAGCATGCTAAAAGCCTAGGAGAGTTGTCTCGGGCATTTCGTCGAACACCTTTTGGGTTGAGAAATGCCTAAGGATCAACAATTGAGTGGCCAACTCAGAAGATGCTTTATGTTCACTCTACTAGCAAGGAAATATGAATGATCTACACTAAAACATCCTAGTTCTAACCTAATCACCCTTAATCTCCCTAACCCATGAATTCAAAAGGTGATTACTCACTAATCTCCATGATCCCTCTTAAACCCATGTTGGATTTCAGATTAATCATGTAGAGAAATACAGGAAATAAAAGGAACACAGAATTTCAATAACAAAATTGATCAATTGATTCAAAGAGATCACTTTCCAAAGGTTTTTGGTGGTTTTCTAAGAACAAAGATGATGTGCCTCCTGGTGGCTTACAGAGTAATAAAACATAGGTTTAGAAAATAAAAACGTGCATAATGAAATGACCAAAATGCCCTTGAGAAATCACAAGTTCGAGCAGAAACAAAACACGGAGCGACCTCAGCCCGTCGCTCCGACAAGTCGCTCCAGGCTTCGGGAGCGACCTCGCTGTGTCGCTGTGAGAGGTCGCTCCGGGCTCGTTCTCGCGTCTCCGGGTGATGAAAACGCGAGCGACTTCTCCCTGTCGCTCTGGTATGGTCGCTCTGAGCTTCGGGAGCGACTTCAGCACGTCGCTCTGGAAGGTCGCTCCGAGGTGTAAATGTGTGTCTCCAGACGTGAAAACGCGAGCGACCTTGTGCAGTCGCTCTGGATGAGTCGCTCCGGAATGTGGTGCACAGCGACCTCATGCCGTCGCTCCGAGAGGTCGCTCCGGCAGTGCTCGTCCAAAGATCACTCTAATCACCTCCTTTTGAGCTCCAAATGCACCCAAATGTCTCCAGAAACTCCATGTGGTACTCAAATACCTGATAGAGACATATGCATGCAAAATGCAACCTAGACATGGCTAAGTCCTAATCTATATGATGAAAATGCATATGAATAAATGGATAAAACAATGTAAATATGCAAGATATCATTACTCCTCCAACTCCGTTGTCCTTTTTGCAGGTCGCTTTAGGTAAGGATGATCGGATAGCTTGGTGCTGGACGTTAGGACCGCCGGTGTAGATTTTCATGCCTTTTGTAAACGGTATTGTGGATTTGTGTTTGGTTGACTCGATTTGGCAATTAGGCCGGGACCGGTCTCGAATTATATCAATGTATGGATATTTCTCGAATCAATAAAGTAATTGTTTTATATGCGCTTCATGAGTACTCTGATATTTGACTAGTCCGGTCTAACACAACGTTAGGTCGTAGTACGGGTTGAAAAGCCTTAGGCCTCGATCTAACGGAAAACGCTAACTCTTGGCCGGGTTGCAAAGCCTTGTGCCTTGACGCAGTGGGACGAGTTAGTGGATGAACTGGTCGAGGTCATGAAGTAAAGTTTGTGACTCTGACCGGATTGTCCCTAGCCCGTCATGTAGCGCTTCCGAACCATGGTGTTGGGTTGGACGGTCAGTCATGTTCTTGTTTGATTGTTGGCTGGCCGGTTGGCCTTTCATCTCCAACCCTTGGTGTGGGTCGTCTGTCGGTCATGTTCTTGTTTGATTGTTGGCCGGTGGGTCGACCTTTGCTTAGGACGGTTCGGGGGTGTTACAGAGGTGGTATCAGAGCATGGTTTCGTCCATGCTTTCGGAACTCATGATTTAATCGGTTTTTGAATATTTTATCGAGTCAAAATGAGTCACAAAAGGCATTAGGGAAACCGGTCACGTCCAGCGATAGGATTTGTGGTTTTAGGAATTAGGATTGAGATAGTGGAATCTAGCACTGTTAGGTTGCTTGGGTAGAACTGTTAGGTTGCTGGTTAGCATTGCTAGGTTGTTCTTAGTAGACTATTGGGATTAGTTGTCTACTAACTTGCATGTGAAGTGTTCTTTTGAGTTGCAGCTTGTGTGTTCGTTGATCGGAACTTTAAGGAATGGAAACCTTAAAGTTAAAAGAGTTCAAGGCTAAAAACCCAAAGTGAAGAGAGAGAGATTCAGAGGGACTGGACAGTGGTATGGACTGGACAAGTATGAGCAAGACTTCGTTGAGAAAGGACTTCATCAGTTTTGGGAAAAGAAAGGTTTCAGTGATCAGAAGCAAAGATGGTGCACGTTATGGCAGAGTAAATGCAAGAAGACGATTCAGTATTCATCAAGTGAAGAGTTTTGTGGCAACTTTGAGAACGAGACTAATGGGAGAGCAGTAGATACGGTAAAGCAATATGAAGATGAATTCAGCATGAGAGTGAAGCGATATGGAGATGAGTTAAGAATGAGTGAAGCATGGGAAATCAAGAAGTGAAGGACGGATTCAAGAATAAAGGAATGCTTTGAGATGTATCAAGACGGAGTGAGTTCAGAACCAGAAGTTTGGGTGGAGACCAGAGAAACCGAAAGGAGGAAACCAAGGGCAAACCGATAAAGAAGCACATCAAGTGATCAAGACCGCGAGACAAGTGATCCAAGGAGAAATTTTCATCAAGGGGATGAACATGTCGTGAAGCTGAGCCATTGGACAACTAAGAATTCGAGGACGAATTCTATTAAGGGGGGGAGAATGTAGAAACCCGTTAAAAAAAAAAAAAAAAAAAAAAAAAAAAAAAAAAAAAAGAGAGAGAGAGAATGGTCGAGTATCTTTGTGGTTGAGTCGCGGGCAATACAGATCGATCGGGAAATTTGAAGTACGAGAAGGTCGAAGAATGGATCGTGAGTGAAGCATGAGTTGAGATAAGCTGCTCTACCATTGTTAGAAATGTCTTAGATTGATCATACGGCAGTTTTGGAAGAATTACATTTTTGAAGCACGACGGTTTAGAAGCTCGACGTTTTGGAAGATTGACGTTTCTTCATCGCGAAGTTTTCTCGGAATATCTTCGTATCAGTAAAATATTATTCTGAAGACATTATAAGTCGGAAGCAGGACGGGAATTAAGCAGGACGGGAAGCAAGCACGATGGGATTGAAGCACGACAGGAAAACCCAAAGTTGGGCGAAAACCCTAATTTCGGTATTACGAAATTCTTTGAGGAAGCCGGAGGCTCGGGAAATATTTTTAAAGGATATCAGACATCATCTGAAGTTTATTAAAAATATTCAAAGAATCAGAATGGGAGCGGAAAAATATTCGGGATTGATCGCGGGTCAGAAATTCACAAGAAGGGTCTAAATCGCGCAAAGGAACCGAGAAGCTCGAGGTGGCTTGATCTAAGGGATATGAACGTGGTGGCAACTGTCTAACCAGCTGAGTGTCAAGAGAAGTTCGAGGTGTCGCCGTGCATGGAATCTGCACATGCAGCTTGACATGTAGAAGCACGAGGTGGATTGGCCAAGCACGAGATGTCGCGACGCATGCAACCGAAGCATGCTGATCGACATGTGTGAGGATGTGTGGCGCCTTGCATGAGCTCCAGTCATGCAGCCTGACATCTGGGAGGAGTGGTGGATTCCTGCATGTGTCCTGTACATGCAGCCAGCCATGTGGAGCACGAGGTGTCGCCGTGCATGCGTCCGGAGCCATGCAGAGCGACACACGGGCTGCCACCAACCTGAAGCTGATTGGCTGGTGTCTCCTATAAATACCCCACGACCCCAGCTCATTTCTTCAAATCCAGACCTGTCCAAACCAAGTTAAAACCTTGAGAGAAAAGTAGAAAAAGAAAGTAAGAGGTTCTGAGCTATTTCGAGAGTTTTAGAGAGTTTTCGAGATCAGTTTCTCTACTGATTTCAAGTCAGCGCCTAGGGAAGGTTCTGGCCAACTGAAGATCAATAAAGTGAAGACCAATTCAGATGGGAAGCAAGGCAACGTGGTTAGAGAGAGAGAGAGAGAGAGAGAGAAAGAGAGTGTAGCTGAGTTCCGAAGATCGATACTTCACCAAGAAGCGAAGTTCTGTCTGCAATTGTTATGCGGAAGCTCTGCCCAAATCAATCTGTCCACTCTACTCATATTCTTTGATGATAAAGTGGAGTTGCTGTCCAAGATCAGTTCAGTTCCATGGTTTCAGCTCAGTCGAGGTTATGATTCGATACTCTGTTCAGATTTCAGAAGAATTGTTCAGACGCTAAGGAAGGTGCTGTTCAAGTTGCGTTCAGTCCAGACCAGTATCAGAGGAGGTTCTGTACAAGTCAAGATCAGTCCAGTCCAGTCCAGTCAAGGCGTCCCTTGGGTTTTGGCCATGTCCTCTCCGATCAACCAGCTGCTTCTTGCCTAGAACACTGTGAGTTGGTTTGTTTGAATTCCACTTGGAATTTAGGGTAGATCGAGTCTGCATATAGATTAGAATGATCACATTATTGAATGGTAGAGTCCTTAGGGTTATTTTATTTATGGAACCGGACTTAGTTTAGCAAGGGCTAAGCTGAGATGAATGGAATTAAGACTGAGTTAATAACCTGACTAGGACTACGGCTAGGATGCATCATGTTTTCTATTCTTGCGTGTTGATATGGTTGAGTGCAGGTTCCCGTTATCTTTAAGGATAGTTTCATAGCAGGAGGCTGGACTATCTGGATAACGGTTTGATTTATTTGTTTAGTATTGATATTATTGTTTAGTTATTAGTACTAAGGGTCTTAGGCCATATAGGCCGGACTACTGGTACTATGGTTAGTCTTGTGGAGTCGACTGTCTAGTTAGGATCTGGAACTCTATCTTTAGGTTAGGTTCTAGATTGAGTTTGTGTTGTGTGAGTGTGCCGACAGTATGTGCGTAACCCGCCCATACTAGGCTTGTGTAGGGGTGATTAGTGTTTCCTCGGCCTCGTACCCAGCGGGTTCAAGGAAACCCCTTATTCGCTGGATCGGGAAGACTCAGAGAGACGGGATCATGGCCTATGGCTGAGTGATTACACGACGGTGTAATGTGGCAGTGACCCGAAGGACTGTGGGCTGTCGCGCGGTGACCCGAAGGACTGTGGGCCGCGGTCGGTTGAAAGTTCCTTCTTCTGGCCTTTGTGGTAGGGAGATTGGATATTGCCGATAGAGAGGAGGAACACGATGTCACCAGGGCCCAGGTTAGAGTGTTGTGTTAGTGTGTCGTAGAGGGTTATGGGATCCTCGAGTTAGGGTAGCACCGATATACGGTGTTACGTGTTAGATCGAGTCGTAGTTATAGTTATTATTGTGATTGTGGTTGATTGATTTGCTTGCAGGTTCTGACATTAAGTCCTAAGTCTGGTTTAGGTACCGGATTAGGCTTGGTGTGTATTTGGTTATTGTAGGCCCGACGTTGTCCTGTATGTGTTTGAGGGATTGCTTGTGAAGGGTGGTGGATATTAAAGCTATGCGGTATCATTGGTTGGCCGATCATGTTCTTGTTTGATTGTTGGTCGATTGACTAGTGATACTTGTATAGTCTAAGTGTCTAACACTACATGAGTATTGAACTCAGGCGTATATATGGTTAACTAGGGATTGTTTGTTGACTTGTTTTTATGCAGGTTCCCGTTACTTGAAGCTAGATCATGGCAGGAGGCCAAGTCTAACTTAGTAACAGTTTGCTTAGCCTTAGCTTTTATTGCATGCTAGGGCTAGATTGATTGTTATTTTGGGTTGTCTGGGTAGAGTCTAGGTTGCGGGTAGAGGCCGCCAGCTCACTGAGTAACATTAGGTTACTCATCCAACTCCGTTGTCCTTTTTGCAGGTCGCTTTAGGTAAGGATGATCGGATAGCTTGGTGCTGGACGTTAGGACCGCCGGTGTAGATTTTCATGCCTTTTGTAAACGGTATTGTGGATTTGTGTTTGGTTGACTCGATTTGGCAATTAGGCCGGGACCGGTCTCGAATTATATCAATGTATGGATATTTCTCGAATCAATAAAGTAATTGTTTTATATGCGCTTCATGAGTACTCTGATATTTGACTAGTCCGGTCTAACACAACGTTAGGTCGTAGTACGGGTTGAAAAGCCTTAGGCCTCGATCTAACGGAAAACGCTAACTCTTGGCCGGGTTGCAAAGCCTTTTGCCTTGACGCAGTGGGACGAGTTAGTGGATGAACTGGTCGAGGTCATGAAGTAAAGTTTGTGACTCTGACCGGATTGTCCCTAGCCCGTCATGTAGCGCTTCTGAACCATGGTGTTGGGTTGGACGGTCAATCATGTTCTTGTTTGATTGTTGGCTGGCCGGTTGGCCTTTCATCTCCAACCCTTGGTGTGGGTCGTCCGTCGGTCATGTTCTTGTTTGATTGTTGGCCGGTGGGTCGACCTTTGCTTAGGACAGTTCGGGGGTGTTACACACAGGATGTCCGTGGCTGGCCGTGTGTGTCCGTCAGCACACACAAGACGTCTGTGGCTGTCCATCAGTACACATATCAGCCCACTAGTCCTTGGACTCAGCACGCTGGCCCTTCCCGTGGACTGTTTGGGTGATTTTAGCCCACGTGGGCTGTCTGTTCAGTACACATAGGATGTCTGTGGGTGTCCGTCTGCACACACAGGACGTCTGTGTGTGTCCATCAGCACACACAGAACGTCCGTGGCTGTCCGTGTGTGTCTGTGTGTGTCCATAAGCACACACAAGACGTTCATGGTTGTCCATCAGTACACATATCAGCACGTTGGTCCTTGGACTCAGCACGCTGACCCTTCCCGTGGACTGTTTGGGTGATTTTGGCCCAAGTGGGCTGTCTGTTCAGTGCATACAGGACGTCCGTTGGTGTCCGCCAGCACACACAGGACGTCTGTGGCTCTCCGTGGCTGTCCATCAGCAGACACAGGACGTCTGTGGCTGTCCGTGTGTGTCCGTCAGCACACGCATGACGTCTGTGGCTGTCCGTGTGTGTCCGTATGTGTCCGTCAGCACACACAGGACGTCTGTGGCTGTCCATGTACTGTTTGGGTGATTTTGATCCACGTGGGCTGTCTTTTCAGTACACACAGGACGTCTGTGGGTGTCCACCTGCACACATAGGACGTCTGTGGCTGTCCGTGTGTGTCCGTCAGCACACACAGGACGTCTGTGGCTGTCCATCAGTACATATATCAGCACGCTGGTCCTTGGACTCAGCATGCTGGCCCTTCCCGTGGACTGTTCGGGTGATTTTAGCCCACGTGGGCTGTCTGTTCAGTACACACACGACGTCTATGGGTGTCCGTCAGCACACATAGGACGTGTAACATCCCGGATCCTGAATAGGATCATTGGGACGGCCATGGTTCGAGGAAACATACTAGCCAGTCTTAAGACATCAAGGCAAGCGTTCCATGGCCGGATAAGAAGGTTATGGACGTAAGGAAACTTAGACTTAACCTTACACAAGTCGAGAATCAGCTACATCGAGCAGGACGGTAGCTGGACGGATGGAACGGGTAGCTCAACTAGCTCAACGGAGTTAGGATAAGCTCACTCCAGCTCGGACACTACAAGGTCAGCTCCACTAGCTGGACTACTAGCTCACTCATCTGAGGAAGCTGGGGGTCAGCTCATCTCAGCTGGATGGACTGTTCGGGTTTCGGTCCGATGGTCCGGGTCCGGGCCGGTGGCAGGCCATGTGGGGTCCGGCCATGAGGTCATGGACAATTGGGGCTTGGGACAAGGCCATGGGCTAAGTCTAGAAGAGTTGGGTAAGGCTTTGGTCCACTGCCCGACCCAAACCCATGCGGTATTGGCGAAGGGACGCATGCGGCCGAAAGGGTGTAACCTTGGCCGATTGTGCCCGTTCGCTGGCCAGTCATGCATGTTTGTGGGGCAAGACTTACCCCCTCGTTTTCTGTAAATATGGGGCCCTCTCTATCGATTTCAATCATCCAATCCAGAGTAAAAATACTCAGAGAAATCATAGAGAGAGAGTTTCCGGCCAAAGCAAGGCCGATTGTGTGGTGGTTAGGTTTCCGGCGATCCGATCGTTTGTGAAGCAACCTCCGATCAAGTATGGGAGACCGAGAGCAGGAGAAGAGCATGGAGAACCCTGACCTGGTTCAGAAGGTACGTGGTGGGCTTTGGCCGCACCAGTCCGAACGGACGGTCCTTGTGATCGCACCGTGGCTCTGGACGGTTCATTAGACCTGACCGCTTCTCCTCTTCTTGTTTCATTCCGGTCCTTTCTCTTCTTTCTGATTATGCACAAAGGGTTGTGTTGGTTCAGTCCAAGGGACATCTTCCTGGACTTGGCTGGACATAACCAAACCGCTAACCTAGATGCTGGTCGGTTAGACGGTCAGTTCGAATCGCACCATAGACTGGGCGGTTGGGCTAAACGGTTGGGCATGTCCCAAGAGGCACGACTGGCCAAAGGTCACGAGTTACCAACGGTTGTGAGTTGCCAAAGGGTGTGAGTAACCAAGAGTTACGAACGCCAAGTGGTACGATCACCAAGTAGTACGAGGACCAAGAGGTACCAAAGGCCGAAGGGGGGCGTGTACCAAGCAGTGCCTGTTGAGGCAGGTCGTGTTCGTTCCTTAGGGATCAGACCATGTCTTGTCCGTTGAGACAAGTACACGGTCCGTCCAGGCCAGGGTAAGAGTCGCAAGGTCCGACCGGCCATTGGCCTGACCGGATTGGGCGTGAGGCTTACTCGGCCGTTGGATCCTGGCTAAGGCCGGATCAGGTAAGGAAGCCCGTTGGGCCATTGAGCCGGACTTCATCTAGGCCGGTCGCACCTAGATTCTATCCGGATGGATGGATTGGTCTTCGTGTGGTCTGTTTATCTATTCTGGACTGTCTATCTGATTCTAAGTCAAGGGGTGGTTGGTTGAATGACTTAGGATTCGGTAGGCAGGTTCATATCTTTTCACAAGTATATTGTCTGAGGTTTATCAATGTTCTAGGAACCAAGCCAAGCATTGTAGGATCGACCAGTCCTATTCTCGGTTATGATTGATGCTTACCTGGTTGTGGTTTCAGGAACTAAGGATGGTTCTGGTCAAGCCAAGGAGCCGTGAAGGCTCGGTCAGTGAGAGGCTGTGTAACGTGTGGTTAGATGATGCTAGGGACGAACTAGTGATTGTCTATGAAACTGTTAAGAAGTTGTGTATTGGATCTCATGTTTCTAAGTACTACAAAGTTTACACATTGTTATTCCGCTGTGCTATCTGTTACATTGTTTTAGAACCTCAGATTCGAACATGACTTAGTAAATGAAAGACTTAAAATGAATCAAACAAGCAAAGAAATTGATTAAGTAGCAAACGGGTTCAGTCTTGTCGAGAGGCCGGATTCGGGAGTTACAAGTTGGTATCAGAGCATGCTTGATTCTAGGATAGTTGGGTTATGTAGTCCACACACACGCAGCCAGCTGATTCAGTCTCACGGTGAGGTTTGATAGTTAGGTCTAGGGATTAATTGTCTCGGTTAAGTTATGTATATGTTGTACTAACAATGTCTGAATCCTTAGGCTGGGAAAAGCAAATCGGGAAAGACCCGAAGGAATAAGAAAACGGCTGGTCCGTCAAGTCAAGCGGCTGCGGACGGACTTAATCTGTCCGGGTTACCAACCGAGCCGGCTGTGACTAACACCAGTGATGTCATGTCCCCGATCCTGGATAGGATCGTCCGGACGGACTGCGGTGCGAGGAAACGCACCAGTCAGGTCATATGACCTAAAGACAAGTATATCATGGCCTGAAGGTAAGGTTAAGGGCATCAGGAAGCTAAGGCATAGCTAATCCAAGAAGGAGACAAGCTCAAAGGAGCTGGACAAGCGAGCTGGTAGCTGGACAATATCCAGGTGAAGCTCGATGAAGTGAGTGATCAGAATGGATCATGGGAAAACTAAGTCTAGGTCTGGAAATTGACCAAGGGACTTAGAAGGATTGAAGAAGATAAAGGAAGCAAGCTGGACACAGTGTATAACAGCTGGGCGATGCAGTAAGCAAGCTCGACCAGCTAGGTGAAGTGTAGTGCAGCTCGGTGTAGCTCACTGAAGTATAGGTCAGCTCCCTGAGCTGGATGGTATAGCTCACTCAGCTGGATCAGCTGGGGATCAGCTCAACTCAGCTGGACTGAGTGTTCAGGTGTTGGGCAGTGGGCCGGGTCTGGACAGTGGCCGGGCCATGTGGGTGACCCGTGTGTGCCGATGGGCTAGTGGGCTCTTGGGATTGAGCCATGGGCATGGGCAGCCCATGTGGGATTGTTTTGGACATGTCCAGGAGTGGTTTGGCAGTTCCAGGGCGTGTGGTAACTGCCATAGGCGAAAGGGTGCAATCTGTACCATTGATTAAATCAATGGCCAGAAATGATACCGAAGGGATGCAATGGTTAAGAAGTAACCACCCCTTCTCCTATATAAGGAGGGCAAGTCCGTGCCTTTGGAGTCCCGCCAGGGCTTCCTACTACACCCTGAAACACAAAGAATCCAGAGAAAAATACCGAGATTTGGTCGGATTCCCAATCCAAGACCCATGGTGGTGTGAAGGCCATAAAGAGACAGTTTTAGGGCAGATCAAGGGGGAAGTTGAGAACGACCCTCTGAACGGTTTTGACCATTGTTGACAACACCTAAAGCCTTATCTGGAGCCTGTGAACACACGCAAATGGTGAGGAAAGGAGGGAGTTGGCCGGAATCCATTCCCAAGGGCCAATGCAGCCTTAAAGGGAGATTGGTGTGGAAAGCAGTTTCATGGGGAACAAAGAGGGAACTGATGCACGACCTTTGGATGGTGATTGATCATGGATGATCATTTCAAAGGCTTCCTCTGTGTCTTGGGAACACACGCAATTGGTTAGGAGAGAAGGGGGAAGGCTTGACTCCACTCTCAAAGGCATGAACAGCCTTGAAGATGGATGCAGTATAGAAACTAGTTTCATGGAAGTTCCATGGAAGGAGTGATGGGCACGAACCATGGTTAGATCTTATCAATACTGGAAGTATGTGATAAGGGTTTGATGAAGGCGTGCTAGGAGGAGCATGGACGCCCCTGATGAGGTAACAGGTGGGGACTGCGGACCATTGGACATAGTCTGGTACACTATGGGCTGATCTGGTTCTGCAGTTACACCTTACTCTGTTTTATGATTATTAATCATATTATTTCTTCTTCTTATGATTGAGATTGATGATTAGACATAGTAGCACTGAACCATGGCTTGGCCGGTTCAGAAGAACCCTCCATGGCCTTGGTTTGGCAGCTACGTCCGGATCTCCTACTTCCTGATGGATTTATGGCGATCTGACTTTGGAATCTTCTTAGTGGTGAATTATCATGAATTATCATGGTATTTGGGGATTTTTATCTGATTGATTTCGAGATGGTCAAGGTGGTCGGTGGGGCTGTTTTAGGTCGAGATCCATAGGATCGAGATCGGTTCTTGGAATTCTGACTTGACCATTCTCTTAGTTAAGATTTATCATGAATTATCATGAATCCTAATGAGTTTTTAGGGATTGATTTAGAGATGGTCCCTTGGGCCGGTTTGGCTGATCTTGGCCGAGATCTATTGGATTGAGGCCGGTTCTGGGAAATCTGATTGGACCATTCTATTAGTTATGATTTATCATGAATTTTCATGAATTTTAATTGATTTTTGGAGCAGGTTTGCTTGGGGTCGAAATTGCACCTGAGGGCATATTGGGGTCAGATCCTTGTGTTAGGATATCTGATCATATGTTTGTGTGCTGGAACATATTGTCACTTATGATATTGATCATAAGGAATTGCTGGTTATCAACCTTGGTTTTGGTAAGGTATGGGCAATGCATTGGCTGAGAGCCAGGAAGAAGAGTACAGCTAAGTACTTGGTGGCGTGGACCAATGTACTAAGCTTGGGTGTTATTATTCAAGGCAGGCCGTGTGTGATCTGATCATGGGCAAGGATGGACGACCTGATCCTTGGATGTTGGAACAAGGTGTCTGATCTGATTGATCAAAGGATGCACCGGTGGTAAGAGCAGAGCAACACTAATCAGGTTCAGTGGGACATGGTTCCATGACTGATTAAGAAGTATGAAGACTCATCAGTTCTGAGTCATGTGGGGTGGTTGGTTGATTGACTCAGGATCTGATGGGCATTGTTAGTCTTTGTGAGGAATTGATCTGGTTAGACCATGAGAGGACTTGGTATTATATTCTACAAAGCGTACGGGTATTGGATGATGCATGGGCTAAGAAGGGCCAGATGCATATCAGTTACTATTGAAGACTTCCCAAAGGTTACTTAGTCTGTGGGGAGGGTTGGCTGAATGACTAAGTACCCAAGGGAAGAGTTTATGCAGGTATAAGGGAGTTGGAGGAGTGGACGGGGAGCTGGGCAAAGCTACCTCGCACCTCGATCAGCTGGAACGGAGCAGCAAACCTCAAGTGAAGTGGTTCAGCTCAACTAGTTGGGTGAGCTAGCTAAGACAGCTAAGTCAGCTGGGACAATGAGCTAACAAGCTCCGAGAATGTGGCAAAGGTATGATATGTCAATGTTGCATAGATCTAGATAGAATGGCTTAGGGGAACGGAACCTCTGATAGTATGACTTGGTCTAGGTTCAGGATCGACCTTGGAGCTAGCTGGCAGTTGTGTTACTGACCTGTAGCTGAGGTGATCTGACCAGATAAGTGTTAGATTGGATTTAGTCCAATGGATGATAGATGTTATTCTGCTGTGCATAAGTTGAAATGAGCTAAGCTAGGGAATGACTAAGGTAGTCTTGAGCTAAGATCTGAGTTAGCCCTCGCCTATGGGCGATGTTTTTAAATAAAGGGCAAAATTTTTAGAGGTTCGGTCAGTGTATAGACCGAGCGACGTGAGGCATCGACCGCGGCCTAGTCGGCCGAGATCGGGTCTTACAGGTGATGTGTTACCGACTGACCATGCCAATCTTACGGGAACTCAACAGGAAGGTCAGCAACACCGGGAGAGTGACGAGGAAGTGGAATCCTCGAACGCTAACCGTGATGGTGACCAGCGTGAGGAAAGGGCCGAGGGAGCAGCCAACGTGTTCGCAGCACTGTCCCGTGAGGACTTGTTAGAGGCCATGAAAGTAATGGGTAACCAGGTGGCGGCTATGACTCAGCTGTTCACTCCACTAGGGAATTCATCAGTTGGTCAAGCTACGCCTGTAGCTACGGCTACACCTATTGTTACGGGTCCAGCTGTGGACGCGGTCGAGGTGATCGAGATCGATCCACCGGAAGGGTCTGTAAAGAAGGTTGACTATCTGAGCTTGCTTCAACATCTATCCAGATTGGGTACGAAGCAATTCTCAGGTAGCACCGACCCTGTTGTGGCAGATGAGTGGACGAGTAGGTTGGTCCGAAACTTCCAATCAACTCGCTGTCCAGAGGATTACAGACGAGATATTGCGGTTCACTTCCTGGAAGGGGACGCGCATAATTGGTGGCTTGCAGTGGACAAGCGCACCAATGGAGGTCTCACAAGTTTTGCGGATTTTGAAATTGAATTCAACCGCAAATACTTTCCTGCCGAGGCTTTGGATCGTCTGGAAGCTATGTTTCTAGATTTGGTCCAAGGCCGCAGGACCGTACGGGAGTACAAAGAAGAGTTCAACCGACTCAGGCGGTTTGTTGGAAGAGAGCTGGAGGACGAAGCAGTCCAGGTTCGTAGGTTCATCTGACGCCTAAGGCCGGAACTGAAGACCCACTGCTCGATCCGCACTTTCAACACCGTCGGAGAACTGGTGGAACGGGTGGCTTTGTTGGATTCTAACTTGGCTAAGGAAGCTAAGCTTAAGGCTAAGCCACAGTCTGGCCCATTGGGCAAGACTAATGATAAAAAGAGAAAATGGGACCAGGTGGACGGAGGTAAGACCTCTGGTGGCCGACCTGCGTGTTTCAAATGTGGACGGAACCATCCCAGTGAGTGCTGGAAGGCCAAGGGGGCTTGTGTTCGTTGTGGCAGCATGGACCATGGGGTTCAGAACTGTCCTCGACTGAACCAGTCTGGAAGAAGTGGCCAGATGACCTGTTTTCATTGTGGCCAGCCAGGACATTTCCAATCGGAGTGTCCCAAGCTGCAAGGAAGTCAGGGGAAGGGCCGTGGAGATTCAGGAAAGGCGTCCCAAGGCAAACCAACCACCACACCGAGGGTGTATGAACTGTCACGAGAAGACGGAGCTTCCGGATCCTTTGATTCGATCTTTGGTAATTTATAAATTTATCTTTTTACATTCAAGTAGTAATGCTTGGTCTGGAACCTAGAATGTGGTCTAGGGGATTCTGATGAGGGGTCTCTGATAGGAACCCTCATGGTCGGTCGGGTAAAAACACACGTGCTTTTCGACACAGGGGCTACACATAGTTTTGTGAGTCCGGGACTGGTTGGAAAAGGTCTGTTCTGTCTGGATGCTGGTGATAATTTTGGGATAGTGAGGGCGGCCGGTGGGCAAGCCATGAACTCACTAGGTCTCATGTCGAATATCCCAGTACAGATCCAAGGAAAGGTCTTCCCCGTTAATCTGGTCTGTGTCCACCTAAAGAATCAAGAAGTGATCTTAGGTATGGATCGGTTGGGAAAGTACCGAGCCACTCTCGATTGCCATAAGGGTCATGTGCAATTGGAGAATGGACTTCACCCGGTAGAGTACCAAGGTCTGTGTCAGGCTCAAGAGAAAGCAGTGATTTCAGCAGTTCGAGAGATTCGGATGCTGGAACAGGGTTGTCAGTCATTCTTGGCTACAATTACAACTACAGACCCTGAACGTTCTGGTTTTCTGTTAGACCCACGCGAGGATTCGTTGGTGTCCGAGTTCCAGGATGTGTTTCAGTCGCTACAGGGTGTCCCCCCTGATAGGTCTGATCCCTTCCTGATTGAACTGGAACCAGGGACAGCTCCGCTGTCCAAGAGTCTGTATCGAATGGCTCCGGCCGAGATGGCCGAGCTAATGTAGCTCCCCTTGGGGTGCACCAGTCCTCTTTGTGAAAAAGAAGGATGGTAGCATGTGTCTGTGCATCGACTATCGAGGGTTGAACATGGTAACTGTGAAGAACAATTACCCGTTGTCCAGGATAGACGAGCTGTTGGATCAGCTGAAAGGAGCTAAGTGGTTTTCTTAAATCGATTTGGCCTCGGGATATCATCAGATTCCTATAGAGCCAAACGACATTAGGAAAACAGCATTTAGGACCACGTACGGCCATTACGAATTCGTAGTGATGCCGTTCGGTCTGACCAATGCACCTGCTGCATTCATGAAAATGATGAACAGCGTGTTCCGGGACTTCTTGGATGAATCAGTGATAATCTTCATTGATGATATCCTGATTTAATCTAAGGACGAGGAATCTCATCGGAAACATTTGAGAGCCGTGCTGGAACGATTACGAGAGCACAAACTCTTTGCTAAACTCAGCAAGTGCAGTTTTTGGCAAAAGAGTATTGGGTTCCTCGGTCATATTGTCTCTGACCAGGGCGTCTCAGTGGTCCAGAGAAGATCCGGGCAATCAAGGATTGGTCCCGACCACGCAGTGACACGGAAGTTAGAAGCTTCCTAGGGCTGGCAGGTTACTATAGAAAGTTTGTGAAGGGATTCGCAAACCTGGCTCAGCCGATGACACGGTTGACTGGGAAGGACGTTAAGTTAACATGGTCTGACGAGTGTACGAGATGTTTCTCCGCACTTAAGGATATGTTAACTAGCGCACCCGTCCTGGTTCTCCCGGAGGCAGACCAACCTTATGTTGTCTACACGGATGCATCCATCACTGGACTCTGTTGCGTGTTGACCCAACATGGGAAGGTCATTGCTTACGCGTCAAGGCAGCTGAAGAAACATGAGGGAAACTACCCAACCCATGACCTTGAAATGGCAGCGGTAGTGTTCGCCTTAAAGATTTGGCGATCATATTTATATGGGGCCAAAGTCCAGATACTTACGGATCATAAAAGTCTGAAGTATATATTCACCCAGCCTGAGTTGAACTTAAGGCAGAGGAGGTGGATGGAGTTCGTGGCCGACTACGACCTAGACATCACCTACTATCCGGGCAAGGCCAACCTTGTGGCTGACGCTTTGAGCCGGAAACGAGAATATGTTACGGCCGGTAGCGGAATGGACGAGCCGGATGAGGTGGGACGTTTCATCCGTTTAAATGTTTTGAACGGGACGGACGGACCACGGGGTTTAGAGGTGGTGAATAGAGCCGACCTGCTTTCCCGGATCCGAGCGGCCCAAGATCAGGACGAGAACCTGAAGACGGTTGCTCGGAACGACCTGACTGAGTATCAAATCGTTAAGGACGGTACGATCTTAGTTCATGGTTGGATCAGCGTACCCAATGATAGGAGTTTGAAGGACGAGATCCTTAGAGAAGCTCACAAGTCTAGATTCTCGATCCATCCTGGAGTGACCAAGATGTATCACAATCTCAGACAGTACTATCATTGGATACGGATGAAGGTCGATGTGGCCGAATGGGTGGCCAACTGTCCTACTTGTCAACTCGTCAAGGCCGAACAACAAGTTCAGAGTGGACTGCTTCAGAGCCTACCTATTCCGGAATGGAAGTGGGATCACATCACGATGGACTTCGTGATAGGATTTCCCATGACCAGGAATAGGAATGATGCTGTCTGGGTAATAGTGGATCGACTGACCAAGTCTGCCCACTTCCTGACCATCAAAAAGACTGATGGAGTCGACCGGATTATGAGTAAGTACATTGATGAGATTGTGAGGCTACACGGAGTACCCTCAAGTATAGTTTCGGATAGAGATTCGAGGTTCACATCTCACTTCTGGCAAGCTTTTCAAAAAGCTTTAGGAACAAGAGCGAACATGAGTACAGCTTATCATCCCCAAATGGATGGGCAGTCAGAAGGAACTATACGGACGCTGGAGGACATGCTTCGAGCATGTGTTCTCGATTGGGGTGATTCCTAGGAACGGCATTTGCCGTTAGTGGAGTTCGCCTACAATAACAGCTTCCACTCAAGTATAGGCATGTCACCATACGAAGCTTTGTATGGACGACCATGCAGGACACCGTTATGCTGGACCTAAGTGGGGGCACGCAGCATGATAGGCCCCGAGATCGTGGAAGAAACCACGGAGAAGATCATGTCCATGCGGGACAAGATGAGGGCTGCACAGGACAGACAATAACACTACGCTGACAAACGAAGGAAAGAACTGGAGTTTACAGTGGGTGATATGATCTATCTCAAAATGATTACCTTTAAAGGTAGAGTACGAATTTCTGGTAGAAGGAAATTGGACCCAAGATACCTAGGGCCGTTCAGAGTCATAGAACGAGTGGGTAGTGTGGCATACAAGTTGGACTTACCATCTGAGATGGAACCCTTTCATAATGTATTCCATATCTCCCAACTCCGGAAGTGCTTGACGGATCAGGACATCTTAATACCTGAAATACCATCCGATCTAGGTACGAACCTAACTTTGGAAACAAAGCCGGTTTGGATCATAGATAGGATGGAAAAAGCAATGAGAAAGAAAACAATCCAGATGGTCAAGGTCATTTGGGATTGTAATGCTCGAGAAGAGACCACTTCGGAGACGGAGTCCAGGATGAAGGCCGAGTTTCCAAATTGGTTCGACCAGTTTGTGTTGGATGAAACACATGAGTCGGATTCGAAGACGAATCCATTGCTAGTGGGGGAGACTTATAACATCCCGGATCGTGAATAGGATCATTGGGACGGCCACGGTTCAAGGAAATGTACTAGCCAGTCTTAAGACATCAAGGCAAGCGTTCCATGGCCGGATAAGAAGGTTAAGGACGTAAGGAAACTTAGACGTAACCTTACACAAGTCAAGAATCAGCTAGACCGAGCAGGACGGTTGCTGGACGGATAGAACGGGTAGCTAAACTAGCTCAACGGAGTTAGGATAAGCTCACTCAAGCTCGGACACTACAAGGTCAGCTTCACTAGCTGGACTACTAGCTCACTCAGCTGAGGCAGCTGGGGGTCAGCTCATCTCAGCTGGACGGACTGTTCGGGTTTCGGTCCGATGGTCCGGGTCCGAGCCGGTGACAGGCCATGGGGGGTCTGGCCATGAGGTCATGGACCGTTGGGGCTTGGGACAAGGCTGTGGGCTAAGTCTAGAAGAATTGGGTAAGGCTTTGGGCCTCTGCCCGACCCAAACCATGCGGTATTGGCGAAGGGACGCATGCGGCCGAAAGGGTGTAACCCTTGGCCGATTGTGCCCGTTCGCTGGCCAGTCATGCCTGTTCATGGGGAAAGACTTACCCCCTCGTTTTCTATAAATATGGGGCCCTCTCTGTCGATTTCAATCATCCAATCCAGAGTAAAAATACTCAGAGAAATCGTAGAGAGAGAGAAAGAAAGAGAGAGAGTTTTCGGCCAAAGCAAGGCCGATTGTGTGGTAGTTAGGTTTCCGGCGATCCGATCATTTGTGAAGCAACCTCCGATCAAGTATGGGAGACCGAGAGCAGGAGAAGAGCGTGGAGAACCCTGACCTGGTTCAGAAGGTACGTGGTTGGTTTTGGCCGCACCAGTCCGAACGAACGGTCCTTGTGACCGCACCGCGGCTCTGGACGGTTCATTAGACCTGACCGCTTCGCCTCTTCTTGTTTCTATCCGGTCCTTTCTCTTCTTTCTGATTATGCATGAAGGGTTGTGTTGGTTCAGTCCAAGGGACACGTTCCTGGACTTGGCTGGACATAACCAAACCGCTAACCTAGACGCTGGTCGGTTAGACGGTCGGTTCGAATCGCACCATAGACTGGGCGGTTGGGCTAAACGGTTGGGCATGTCCCAAGAGGCACGAGTGGCCAAAGGTCACGAGTTACCAACGGTTGTGAGTTGCCAAAGTGTGTGAGTAACCAAGAGTTACGAACGCCAAGTGGTACGATCACCAAGTAGTACGAGGACCAAGAGGTACCAAAGGCCGAAGGGGGCGTGTACCAAGCGGTGCCTGTTGAGGCAGGTCATGTCCGTTCCTTAGGGATCAGACCATGTCTTGTCCGTTGAGACAAGTACACGGTCCGTCCAGGCCAGGGTAAGAGTCGCAAGGTCCGAGCGGCCATTGGCCTGACCGGATTGGGCGTGAGGCTTACTCGACCGTTGGATCCAGGCCTAAGGCCGGATCAGGTAAGGAAGTCCGTTGGGCCATTGAGCCAGACTTCATCTAGGCCGGTCACACCTAAATTCTATCCGGATGGACGGATTGGTCTTCGGGACGATCCGGACTGTTCGTGTGTTCTGTTTATCTATTCTGGACTGTCTATCTGATTCTAAGTCAAGGGGTGGTTGGTTGAATGACTTAGGATTTGGTAGGCAGGTTCATATCTTTTCATAAGTATATTGTCTGAGGTTTATCAATGTTCTAGGAACCAAGCCAAGCATTGTAGGATCGACCAGTCCTATTCTCGGTTATTATTAATTCTTACCTGGTTGTGGTTTCAGGAACTAAGGATGGTTCTGGTCAAGCCAAGGAGCCGTGAAGGCTCGGTCAGTGAGAGGCTGTGTAACGTGTGGTTAGATGATGCTAGGGACGAACTAGTGATTGTCTATGAAACTGTTAAGAAGTTGTGTATTGGATCTCTTGTTTCTACGTAATACAAAGTTTACACATTGTTATTCCGCTGTGCTATCTGTTACATTGTTTTAGAACCTCAGATTCGAACATGACTTAGTAAATGAAAGACTTAAAATGAATCAAACAAGCAAAGAAATTGATTAAGTAGCAAACGGGTTCAGTCTTGTCGAGAGGCCGGATTCGGGCGTTACAGGAAGTCCGTGTGTGTCCGTCAGCACACACAGGACGTCCGTGGCTGTCCGTGTGTGCCTGTTTGTGTCCATCAGCACACACAGGACGTCTGTGGCTGTCCATCAGTACACATATCAGCACGTTGGTCCTTGGACTCAGCACGCTAACCCTTCCCGTGGACTGTTTGGGTAATTTTGGCCCAAGTGTCCGCCAGCACACACAGGACGTCTTTGGCTGTCTGTGGCTGTCCATCATCAGACACAGGACGTCTGTGGCTGTCAGTGTGTGTCTGTCAGCACACACAGGACGTCTGTGGCTGTCCGTGTGTGTCCGTGTGTTCCGTCAGCACACACAGGACATCCGTGGCTGTCCATCAGTACACATATCAGCACGTTGGTCCTTGGACTCAGCACGCTGACCCTTCCCGTGGACTGTTTGAGTGATTTTGGCCCACGGGGGCTGTCTGTTCAGTACACACAGGACGTTCGTGAGTGTCCGCCAGCACACACATGACATCCTTGGCTGTCCATGTGTGTCCGTGTGTGTACGTCTGTGTCCGTCAGCACACACAGGTCGTATGTGGCTGTTCATCAGTACACATATCAGCACGTTGGTCCTTGGACTCAGGACGCTGGCCCTTCTCGTGGACTGTTTGGGTGATTTTGGCTCACGTGGGCTGTCTGTTCAGTACACACTGTGGCTGTCCGTCAGCACACACATGCCGTCTGTGGGTGTCCGTCAGTACACACAGGACGTACGTGTATGTCTGTCAGCACACACAGGACGTCCGTGGCTGTCCGTGTGTGTCCGTCAGCACACACAGGACGTCAGTGGCTGTTCATCAGTACACATATCAGCACGTTGGTCCTTGGACTCAGCACGCTGGCCCTTCCCGTGGACTGTTCGGGTGATTTTGGCCCACGTGGGCTGTCTGTTCAATACACACAGGACGTCTGTGGGTGTCCGTCAGCACACCCAGGATGTCCGTGGCTGTCCGTGTGTGTATGTGTTTGTCCATCAGCACACACAGGACGTCCGTGGCTGTCCATCAGTACACATATCAGCACGCGGGTCCTTATACTCAGCACGCTGGTCCTTATACTCAGCACGCTGACCCTTCCCGTGGACTGTTAGGGTGATTTTGGCCAGAGTGGGCTGTCTGTTCAGTACACACAGGACGTCCGTGGGTGTCCGCCAGCACACATAGGACGTCTGTGGCTGTCTGTGGCTGTCCATCAGCAGACACGGGACGTCCGTGGCTGTCTGTGTGTGTCCGTGTGTGTCCGTCAGCACACACAAAACGTCTGTGGCTGTCTATGTGTGTCCGTATGTGTCCGTCAGCACACACAGGACGTCCGTAGCTGTCCATCAGTACACATATCAGCACGTTGGTCCTTGGACTCAGCACGCTGACCCTTCCCATGGACTGTTTGGGTGATTTTGGTCCACGTGGGCTGTCTGTTCAGTACACACAGGACGTCCGTGGGTGTCCGCCAGCACACACAGGACATCCGTGGCTGTCCGTGTGTGTCCGTGTGTGTCCGTCTGTGTCCGTCAGCACACACAGGTCATCCGTGGCTGTTCATCAGTACACATATCAGCACGTTGGTCCTTGGACTCAGGACGCTGGCCCTTCCCATGGATTGTTTGGGTGATTTTGGCCCACGTGGGCTGTCTCTTCAGTACACACAGGACGTATGTGGGTGTCCGTCAGCACACACAGGACGTTCGTGTGTGTCCGTCAGCATACACAGGACGTCCGTGGCTGTCCATTAGTACATATATCAGTACGCTGGTCCTTGGACTCAGCACGCTGGCCCTTCCCGTGGGCTGTTTGTTCAGTACACACAAGACGTCTGTCGGTGTCCGTCAGCACACACAGGACATCCGGGTGTGTCCATCAGCACACACAGGACGTCCGTGGCTGTACGTGTGTGTCCATCAGCACGTGCTTCCGCAGTAAATGACGAGGTCAAAAAATTGCTTAAAGTCGAGTCGATAACAGAAGTAAGATACCCAGACTGGCTCGCGAACCCTGTACTAGTCAAAACGAAAAACAGGAAATGGCGAGTTTGCGTGGATTTTACCGACCTAAACAAGGCCTGTCCGAAGGATAGTTTCCCTCTACCACATATCGATCGATTGGTAGAAGCAACAGCGGGCAACGAGCTCTTATCTTTCATGGACGCCTTCTCAGGTTATAATCAAATTATGATGAACCCCGACTGTAACACCCCCGAACCGTCCTAAGCATAGGTCGACCCACCGGCCAACAATCAAACAAGAACATGACCGACGGACGACCCACACCAAGGGTTGGAGATGAAAGGCCAACCGGCCAGCCAACAATCCAAAAAGAACATGACTGACCGTCCAACCCAACACCATGGTTCGGAAGCGCTACATGACGGGCTACGGACAATCCGGTCAGAGTCTCAAACTTTACTTCACGACCTCGACCAGTTCATCCACTAAGTCGTCCCGCTGCGTCAAGGCACAAGGCTTTGAAACCCGGCCAAGAGTTAGTGTTTTCCGTTAGATCGAGGCCTAAGGCTTTTCAACCCATACTACGACCTAACATTGTGTTAGACCGAACTAGTCAAATATCAGAGTACTCATGAAGCGCATATAAAACATTTACTTTATTGATTCGAGAAATATCCATACATTGAATAATTCGAGACTGAGCCCGACCTAATGCCAAATCGAGCCAACAAAACACATAACTCAATACCGTTTACAAAAGGCATGAAAATCTACACCGGCGGTCCTAATGTCCAGCACCAACCTATCCGATCATCCTTAACTAAAGCGACCTGAAAAATAAGGACAACGGAGTTGGATGAGTAACCTAATGTTACTCAGTGAGCTGGTGGCCTCTACCCGCAACCTAGACTCTAACCCAGACAACCCAAAATAACAATCAATCTAGCCCTAGCATGCAATAAAAGCTAAGGCTAAGCAAACCGTTACTGAGTTAGATTTGGCCTCCTGCCATGATCTAACTTCAAGTAACAGGAACCTGCAAGAAAACAAGTCAACAACCAATCCTTAGTTAACCATATATACGCCTGAGTTCAGTACTCATGTAGTGTTAGACACTTAGACTATACAAGTATCATTAGTCGATCCAACAATCAAACAAGAACATGATCGGCCAACCAATGATACCTCATAGCTTTAATATCCACCACCCTTCACAAGCAGTCAGACTTAGGTCTTAATGCCAGAACCTGCAAGTAAATCAAACAAGAACATGATCGAACAACGTCAGGCCTACAATAACCAAATACACACCAAGCCTAATACGGTACCTAAACCAGACTTAGTTCTTAATGCCAGAACCTGCAAGTAAATCAATCAACCACAATCACAATAATAACTATGAGTATCTACGACTCGATCTAACTCGTAACACCGTATATCGATGCTACATTACTCAAGGGTTCCATAACCCTCTACGACACACTAACACAACACTCTAACCTGGGCCCTGGTGACTTCGTGTTCCTCCTCTCTATCAGCAATATCCTATCTTCCTACCACAAAGGCCAGAAGAAGGAACTTTCAACCGACCGCGGCCCACCGTCATTCGGGTCACCGCGCGACAGCCCACAGTCCTTCGGGTCACTGCCACATTACACCGTCGTGTAATACTCAGCCATAGTACATGACACCGTTCGTCTGAGTCTTCCCGATTCAGCGAATAAGGGGTTTCCTTGAACCCGCTGGGTACGAGGCCGAGGAGCACTAATCACCCCTACACAAGCCTAGTATGGGCGGGTTTCGCACATACTGTCGGCACACTCACAACAAAACAAACTCAATCTAGAACCTAACCTAAAGCCAAAGTTCCAGATCCTAACTAGACACTCGACTCCACAAGACTAACCATAGTACCAGTAGTCCGGCCTATATGACCTAAGACCCTTAGTACTAACTACTAAACAACTAAGCAATAATAATCAATACTAATCAATTAAATCAAACCGTTATCCAGATAGTCCAGCCTCCTGCTATGAAATTATCCGTAAAGATAACGGGAACCTGCACTCCACCAAATCAACACACAAGAATAGAAAACATGATGCATCCTAGCCTTAGTCCTAATCAGGTTATTAATTCAGTCTTAATTCCTTTCATCTCAGCTTAGGCCTTTCTAAACTGAGTCCGGTTCCATAAATAAAATAACCCTAAGGACTCTACCATTCAATAACTTGATCATTCTAATCTATATGCGACTCGATCTATCCTAAATTCCAAGTGGAATTCAAACAAACCAACTCACAAAACTATCCTAAATTCCAAGTGGAATTCACACAAGCCAACTCACAGTGTTCTAGGCGAGAAGCAGCTGGTTGATCGGAGAGGACTTCGCCAAAACCCCATGGACGACTTGACTGCACTGGACTTGAGTGATCTTGATTTGGACAGAACCTTGGCTTCACCATGAAGAAGCTGACAGGCCTCGACAGACTGATCTGGACTCGGACAGAACCTCCTCTAGCTTCTGGACAGTTCTTCGACTTCCCGGCGCAGTATTGAGCATAACTTCGACTGATCTGAACCCATGGAACTGAACTAATCTTGGACAGTACCTCACTTGATTGTAGGAGAATATGACTGGCTTGGACGAATTGAATTCGACAGAGCTTCCACCTCACAATCGTAGAGAATTATCGATTGGACGGAACTGGCCTTCTCGATGGAGTATCGGTCTTAAGAATCGACCATACTCTTAAATTGATCACTTTCTTTTTCTCTCTCTCTCTAGCCACATTTTGAACTTGCTTTGGTGTGTTCTGGATGTCTGAAACTGAAGGGGGTGGCTGGGTATTTATAGAAAACACCAGCTAATCAGATTCAGGTTGGTGGCCGCCCGTGTGTCGCTCCGCATGTCTCCGGACGCATGCACGGCGACACCTCGTGCTCCACATGTCCTTCAGCATGGCCAGGACTCATGCAGGGCGCCACCACTCCTCCCAGATGTCAGGCTGCATGACTGGAACTCATGCAAGGCGCCACAGCATCACACACATGGCTGGCCGCATGCTTCGGTTGCATGCGTCGCGACATCTCGTGCTTGGCCGCTCCACCTCCTGCTTCTATGTGTCTGGCTGCATGGACTGCTTCCATGCACGTCTACACCTCCTCCTTGTGTTGATATTGAGCTTGTTAGATGGTTGACACCACGTTCTGAACCCATGCAACAAGCCACCTCGAGCTTCTCGATCCATTCGCCTGATTTCGATCACTCCGATGAATTTTCGTCCCGCGATCAATCCCAAATATTTTTCTACAGCCTCTCTTATGCTCAGAACAATTTTAATAAACTCCACGTGATCTCTGAAGTTGAGGGAAAATATGTCCTGAGCCTCCGGCTTCCTCGAAAAATTTCATAATACCGAAATTAGGGTTTTCGTCCAATTTCGGGTTTTCCCGTCGTGCTTTAATCCCGTCGTGCTTGCTTCCCGTCGTGCTTAATTCCCATCATGTTTCCAATGTCTTCGAAATAATATTCTGCTGATACGAAGTTTTGCGGAAAACTTCGTGCTGAAGAAACGTCATTCTTCCAAAACGTCGAGCTTCTAAACCGTCGTGCTTCCAAAAATGTTATGCTTCGAAAACGTCCGTCTCATCAATCTAAGACATCTTCTAACTATGGTCGAGCAACTTATTTGACTCATAGTTAACTCACGATCACTTCTTCGCCCACTTCGTACTTTAAAACTTCTCGATCGCCCGCGACTCGACCACCACAAAGATACTCGACCATTCTCTCTCCTTTTTTTTGTTTTTTTTTAACGGGTTTCTTCATTCTCCCCCCCCTTAATAGAATTCGTCATCGAATTGCGATGTTGCTCGTCTTCACAACATTCTCCACTTGTCTCCATAACCTCTTTACTCTGTCCACCACGGTTCCTTGAGTGTCCTCTTCAAGCCCTCCACAATCGTCTTCATATCTCCTGACTTGAATGATCACTGAGTCATCCTCTTTCTTTTACTCTGACATAACACACTCATTGCCCTGATACGATCTTGTCCATGCTCGTTCTTGATTACTCCAACCATTTTCTCGATCTTTGTTTTCCCAACTAATGATGAAGTCCTTTCCCAACAAAGTTTTGTTTCCTCCCATCTGTCCAGTCCATACCACTGTCCAGTTCTCTGAATCTCTCTCTCCTCTTTCGCTTCGGGTTTGGGTTTGGCCTTGAACTCCCTCCACTTTAAGGGTTTCATCCCTTAAAGTTCCGATCAACAAACACACTTACTCGCTGCAACTCATAAGAACACCTCACATGCAAGTTAGTAGACAATTAATCAAATAATCTACTAACCCAGCAAATACTAACAATTCAACCTAACCGCAATTCTAACCAGCAACCTAACAGTTCTAGATTCCACTATCTCAAATTCTAATTCCTAAAACCAAAAATCCTATCGCTGGACGTGACCGGTTTCCCTAATGCCTTTTTTGACTCTTTTTGACTCGATAAATATTTAAAACCGATTAAATCATGAGTTCTGGAAGCATGGACGAAACCATGCTCTGATACCACCTCTGTAACACCCCCGAACCGTCCTAAGCATAGGTCGACCCACCGGCCAACAATCAAACAAGAACATGACCGACGGACGACCCACACCAAGGGTTGGAGATGAAAGGCCAACCGGCCAGCCAACAATCAAAAAAGAACATGACTGACCGTTCAATCCAACAACATGGTTCGGAAGCGCTATGTGACGGGCTAGGGACAATCCGGTCAGAGTCACAAACTTTACTTCACGACCTCGACCAGTTCATCCACTAACTCGTCCCGCTACGTCAAGGCACAAGGCTTTGCAACCCGGCCAAGAGTTAGCGTTTTCTGTTAGATCGAGGCCTAAGGCTTTTCAACCCGTACTACAACCTAACGTTGTGTTAGACCGAACTAGTCAAATATCAGAGTACTCATGAAGCGCATATAAAACATTTACTTTATTGATTCGAGAAATATCCATACATTGAATAATTCGAGACTGAGCCCGGCCTAATGCCAAATCGAGCCAACAAAACACATAACTCAATACCGTTTACAAAAGGCATGAAAATCTACACCGGCGGTCCTAACGTCCAGCACCAACCTATCCGATCATCCTTACCTAAAGCGACCTGAAAAAAAGGACAACAGAGTTGGATGAGTAACCTAATGTTACTCAGTGAGCTGGCGGCCTCTACCCGCAACCTAGACTCTAACCCAGACAACCCAAAATAACAATAAATCTAGCCCTAGCATGCAATAAAAGCTAAGGCTAAGCAAACCGTTACTGAGTTAGATTTGGCCTCCTGCCATGATCTAACTTCAAGTAACATGAACCTGCAAGAAAACAAGTCAACAACCAATCCTTAGTTAACCATATATACGCCTGAGTTCAGTACTCATGTAGTGTTAGACACTTAGACTATACAAGTATCATTAGTCAATCAACCAACAATCAAACAAGAACATGATCGGCCAACCAATGATACCGCATAGCTTTAATATCCACCACCCTTCACAAGCAGTCACTCAAACACATATAGGCCAACGTCAGGCCTACAATAACCAAATACACACCAAGCGTAATCCGGTACCTAAACCAGACTTAGGTCTTAATGCCAGAACCTGCAAGTAAATCAATCAACCACAATCACAATAATAACTATGAGTATCTGCGACTTGATCTAACTCGTAACACCGTATATCGATGCTACATTACTCAAGGGTTCCATAACCCTCTACGACACACTAAGACAACACTCTAACCTGGGCCCTGGTGACTTCGTGTTCCTCCTCTCTATCGGCAATATCCTATCTTCCTACCACAAAGGCCTGAAGAAGGAACTTTCAACCGACCGCGGCCCTCAGTTATTCGGGTCACCGCGCGACAGCCCACAGTCCTTCAGGTCACTGCCACATTACACCGTCGTGTAATACCCAGCCATAGTACATGACACCGTTCGTCTGAGTCTTCCCGATCCAGCGAATAAGGGGTTTCCTTGAACCCGCTGGGTACGAGGCCGAGGAAACACTAATCACCCCTACACAAGCCTAGTATGGGCGGGTTTCGCACATACTGTCGGCACACTCACAACAAAACAAACTCAATCTAGCTAACCTAAATCCAAAGTTCCAGATCCTAACTAGACACTCGACTCCACAAGACTAACCATGCAACAAGCCACCTCGAGCTTCTCGGTCCATTCGCCTGATATCGATCACTCCGGTGAATTTTCGTCCTGCGATCAATCCCAAATATTTTTCTACAGCCTCTCTTATGCTCAGAAATTTTTTAATAAACTCCACTTGATCTCTGAAGTTGAGGGAAAATATGTCCTGAGCCTCCGGCTTCCTCGAAAAATTTCATAATACCGAAATTAGGGTTTTCGTCCAATTTTGGATTTTTCCCGTCGTGCTTCAATCCCGTCGTGCTTGCTTCCCATCATGCTTGCTTCCCATCGTGCTTAATTCCCATCATGTTTCCAATGTCTTCGAAATAATATTCCGCTGATACGAAGTTTTGCGGAAAACTTCGTGCTGAAGAAACGTCATTCTTCCAAAACGTCGAGCTTCTAAACCGTCGTGCTTCCAAAAATGTTATTCTTCGAAAACGTCCGTCTCATCAATCTAAGACATCTTCTAACTATGGTCGAGCAACTTATTCGACTCATAGTTAACTCACGATCACTTCTTCGCCCACTTCGTACTTCAAAACTTCTCGATCGCCCACCCGTTTTTATACATGGTATATAAAGGTTTTAAGATGTATTAATCATGTTTTAGAGTCTTTTCAAAGCAATTACAGGTTTATTCACCTAATGGAAGGAAATGATACTTTTGGGACATTTTGGAATGCTTTTACGCAAGGAAAATAGATCGACGCTTGAAGAGCAACATCGGTCGATCATAATCACTTACCATCGAGCGGCAAACATACATGTGCATCGATCGATGCCCAGTCACACGAATGAAATCGCAAATTAAAAGATTTCATTTTCCAGAAGATCTATTATTTGCAATTTAAGTCTCTAGCCGCCTGTTAGGCTATATGTAATAGGGTTTTGTATCATTTTAGGTAGACACTTGCAAAAGACCTAGTTTAGAGAGGGATGATTTTGGCTACCATTAGAAGAGCTAAGGATCTGAGAGATAGATCTGAGACTGCAAAACAGAGAAGATCTTGAACTCCTTTATTTCTATTACTCTATCTATTTGTGTTCTATGTTTCATTTGAGTTTATTTCACACCATCATGACTTTGTCTCTCATGAATATGTTTGAGTAAACCAATTGTTAGATTTAGGTTTCTCACCATGGTTGAAATTATGTACTGCTAATATGACTATTAAAAAGGTGTTTTGATTGTTCTTTCATTGCTTGTGAACTTAATGCTAAAATTGAGATTGATCACCTTCATTTTAGATCTAAGGATTAATTGAGTCCAACTAACCGTTTCCCCTCAATACCTGAACCCACTTGCGTGATCTAACCAGCTCAGGCGCAACGACAGTTGGTCTGAGAAGGTTAGAGAACAAGTTAAACCTGTTTGCAAAGCTCGCTAGAATAACCATCGATCGACGCAATTATCGTTCTGTCGGTCGATTGTTACAAAGGTTTATCGGTCGATGTACATCAAGTCACATCGATCGACACTCTCTCGAGATGAAAATACGACAGTTGAGATCCGAGATCTAGCGAAGATAACCTATCCGGTTAAATCATTGTTTAGTTAAAAAACCATCAAACCCTTTAGTCTAAACTAAGTGCATACATTTCATACCTGAAAATTACCTGAATCTAGCTGCTTTCCCATTCTTGAAACCACTTCAATTCAATCTATTGAATCACTATTGTTTTCGATTTATCATTTACTGCTTTTAAAACTATTAAAACCTTTTAGTCCATCTTAATTTCTAATTAGTTAAGTCTGTTGAGTAATCCTAGAGTCTCTGTGGATTCAATCCCTAAGTACTACATCTGAACCTCTTTTGATGAGAGTAACACTCTTTAGGGTAATTTGAGTGATATCAAATTTGGCGCCGTTGCCGGGGACTCTTTCTTATTACCATTAGATTTAATTTAGAATTTAGTATAGACTTATTACGAAAAACTTGCTAAAGTTTTCTTTCTTAATCTGTTATGCAGACACAAAGAATGGAGAACACAGAGCGCGACCAACCATCGATCGACGGAGACACGTTTCCATCGAGCGACGTTGAGTCAGAAGAAGCGACCGATACGAAGCTGCCAACATCGATCGATACCGTCCAGCCGGAAGCAGGTAAGTTTTCTCTTACCAAGCCCGCTAATGAGACAGTAGTCCACACTGAACTAAATGGTCAAACGAGCAATGAAGCTAGCCAAACTAAACAGGGGACTGAAATCCCTTTTAAGGAAAATTCCACCTTAACTAAAGGTGAAGTTATAAAATTGTCCATACAAGACTACCTTGATCCTGGTAAGACCTATTCCAATAGGTCCGCTATCAAAATACCAGGAGACGATACCAAGAAATCTAAGTTTAACGCAGATTATTACCGCATGGTTCGTCAAAACCCATTCTGTGGATCCCTCCCAGAGCACCCACAAGATCACATTGAAACTTTGGAAGAATTAATACCAGATGAATATGATCGTTGCAAACTATTCTCGTTCTCCCTAGAAGGAGAAGCCCTCAGGTGGTTAAACTGTTTAGCAGCATGATCACTCACTTGTTGGGAAGAGATTAGAAGTGCCTTCCTTAGAGAATTTTTCACTGATGAATGCTACTGGGAAGTAAGAAAGCAAATTTCTACATTTCGCCAAGGTCCACGCGAATCGTTTAAAAATGCCTGGGGAAGATTCATAGGCTATGAACTTGAATGTCCCCATCATGGTTATTCAGAACCACAACTTCTTAACATCTTTTATGGAGGTGTTAACTTGAGCTATAAAACCACACTCGATGCAGCGAGTGATGGAAATTTCATCACTAGGAATCCCGAAGAAGCTAGAAGTCTTATCAAGAATATGACAACGGGAAGATCCTATGAAAAGATGGATGAAGAGATAGAAAAAGCCACAAATCCAAAAGACAATTCTGATTTGATAGAAATTAAGAATTCCCTTAAATCCCTTCTTTCCTTTCTTCAAAACAAATACCGATCTGATATAGCTCAGATCGACGACAACGCTTTGTCTGACACCGATGATTATTTGGATGAAGGAACGAACTGTTCCGATCTCTATGCTGTGCTTAATGTCGATAGCTTTACCCAAGCTTATGACACTGCTGTAAAATCACGTACCGGAAGAGGGCAACCGTAAGACAAAATCGGAGTTTTACGGAAAAATAAATATAGTTTACGGAGAATTAATGGAAAAAGCAGATTCTTTGGGAGAACTAATCCGAAAATTAGAAGGTCAAGTAGCCGAGATTGCGACTGCCATAAAAAGAGATGTCGGATGTCTTCCCGGAAGAACTGATTTAAACCCGAGACGTCAAGTCAGTGCCATAATGCTGCGCAGCGGGAAAAACCTCGCAGCAGATACGAGGAATAACACAGATGTTGGAAAACCTAACGACACTGACAAGACCGGAAAAAACAAATCTCATCCTATTCTTCTTAACGATCTTGACCCAAATCCATCTCAAGAGAACCGGAAAACCACCGCTGAAAAGGCTAAGGAAAAGGCAATAGACTTAGAATTAGAAGAAGATACAGAGATTGAGGACGAAATCGATCGACAGTACGGAACTGACGTCAATCGACCAGAAAGACCTACCATCGATCGACAACCTGAAAAACCCGTCGATCGACGGTCTACTCAACCGAAACCATAATTGAAAGAGTCTATAGTACTTTACCCCCTTTTCCTCCTAAAACGCAAACTAAGAAATCATTAGAAAACGCGACCTGCAAGAAAGCCTTAGATAAGATTTCTGTTGAAATGTCCCTTAGTGATGCTATAAAAATAGCACCTTCGATTAAGAAGCATATAAAGGACATGACATCTCCAAACTACCCAATTGCAGAACATAAAGTTATGATGATTTCAGAAGAAGTAAGTGCTATGATTAAAGGAGAAACTCCAACAAAGAGACCAGGTCCTGGTAGTTTTGTCCTAGATTGTAAAATAGAAAACATACGCTTTCCTAGATCATTATGTGACCTCGGTTCTAGCGTGAACCTTATGCCTTACTCTGTTGCAGTAACTTTAGGATATAAAGAGTTTATGCCAACTCCGATCACCCTGGTCTTAGCTGATAAATCTATTAGGGTACCCGAAGGAATTCTCGAAGATGTTCCCATAAAGATTAATGATTGCATCGTGCCTACGGATTTTGTTGTGTTAAAATACAGACAAGAACCCAAAGACCCCCTCATTCTGGGTCGGCCATTCCTAGCTACAGCTGGAGCAATCATTGACGTCAAAGAAGGACGAATTAATTTGAACATAGGGGATATCTCGATGACTTTTGATATGGAAAAACTGATTAAGCGACCCCTAATAGATGACCAGGCCTTCTACGTGGAAAAGGTTTCTGAGGATGAAAAAGACTCTTTCCTAAACATGTGTTCAGACAACCCCTTAGAAGACGCCCTTAACCACGTGGGAAATGATATTTTCAGCATATCAGATAGGACAGAAGATTACATGCGACTAATGGACGCTAGCATCGAAGTTGCAAACGTAGAAGAAAATGACGACTCAGAAGTTGTCATTGATCGATACCTATGAGATACCATCGATCGACAACCTCCCTCGCAATCAAATTGGTCTAAAGATAAAGCACCAAAAGTAGAATTAAAACCTCTACCCAGCGGTCTTAAGTACGCTTACCTTTATGACCAGTCCTACCCTCTTATCGTAAACGCCAATCTCACTAGCGGAGAACTTGCTTTATTGCTAAATAAATTACGCAAGTACAGGAAAGCGATCGGGTATTCTCTCGATGACATTCCTGGAATCTTTCCCGATGTTTGCATGCATCGGATCAACTTGGAAACACTAAAACGTCAATAGAGCAGCAAAGGAGATTGAATCCGAATCTGAAGGAAGTAGTTAAAAAAGAAATTATAAAACTCCTTGATGCTGGAGTTATTTACCCTATTTCGGATAGAAAATGGGTAAGCCCCGTACATGTTGTACCCAAAAAGGGAGGTATCACTGTATTGAAGAATGAAAAGGATGAACTCATTCCGACTCGTACCGTTACTGGTCATAGGATGTGTATTGATTATAGGAAATTGAATGCCCCTACTAGGAAAGACCATTTTCCCCTTCCCTTTATTAATCAGATGCTGGAGAGATTAGCTAATCACCAGTATTACTGTTTTCTTGATGGATATTCTGGATTTTTCCAAATTCCTATACACCCGGATGATCAAGAAAAGACAACGTTTACATGCCCCTATGGAACTTTCGCATATCGCAGAATGCCATTTGGTCTTTGTAACGCCCCCGCCACTTTCCAACGTTGCATGATGTCAATCTTTACAGATATGATCGAGGACTTCATGGAAGTATTCATGGATGACTTTTCAGTCTACGGATCAGATTTTAAGAGTTGCCTCGATAATTTATGCAAAGTATTAGAAAGATGCGAAGAAAAGAACCTTGTCCTCAACTGGGAAAAATGCCATTTCATGGTTAACGATGGAATAGTGTTAGGACATAGGGTTTCTGCTGCTGGTATAGAGGTAGATAGATCTAAGATTGAAGTAATGACCAGTTTACCTCCACCCAAAACTGTTAAAGACGTGCGAAGTTTTCTCGGACACGCCGGATATTACAGGAGATTTATACTGGACTTCAGCAAAATCGCTAGACCTCTAAATAACCTTTTATGCAAGGATATTATATGGATCCCGTACTTTAAAAAAAATATTCTTTATATATCAATCAAAAGCATCTTACAAAATTTGTTATAAATTAACCTCAAAGTTTTCGGTCAACAAATCTTATACATAAGATATATCAAAATGACTTTGCAAGGATAATAAAACTACCGCTGGCTAATGCTGTTCCTTCCCGTCCTAGAGTAAGGTCTCCCGCCTATTGGTTACCTGCATCACAAATGAGTCATGAGTAACTAGTTTACTCAGTGAGCCTACTCCCGCACCCCAATATATATTAATAATATCTCAAGCAATCAATTCATTTGCATGCAGTGGAAATATATTCCATATCTGGATATTTATATATAAGGAATATTCTTCCATCATTGTGAATCTAATCATATACCTCACTTCATATTCTCGTCTTTCATATCATTCATATAATCATATATATATATATACCAGACTCGAGAAACCCAAAGGCTAAACGAGTCTAGCAAGTTAGCATCACCATCATCGCCATCAGATATTCAAAAATTGAACATCTAACGCTGCATGCAGTTACACGGCCTCCAGGGTGCGACCCCATCATCGTGTCTTCGTGACCTTGTTCCATATCGCAGGACAAATTCACGGTAATCATCATTCATACGGGAATATTTTGGAAGACAGATTTATAATAAGACTGCACATGATTAATACTTCCATACTTAATTATATTTAATGCTATACATATGTATTAGTTCTTCAGAACAAGTACTAAGGTTTGGAATAAACCTCTATGATCATTCATAAATATTTAATAAGTGTTTACACTAAGTAAACACCTTACCAATTTAATATTGATCACGAGACAAAGCCTATCAATCATCTACAATCAGTACGTTCAATCAAGAAATATTCATTCACTACTCATCAATCATCTATCTAGACTCACCTTTGATTCCATGAGATTGGCTAGGGAAGACTAGACTCGAGCTCAACTAATAACACTCCATTTCACTCCTGATTCAGAATGTGTGGATACAAGATCAGTCAGGTTGATTCCAACATAAACTTTACTCAGCTTAGTTCAAAGCAGTTCAGTTCGGTTGAAGGATAATTCAGTTCAGCTAAGCCTTTAAAAAAAATATCTAAGGGACATAACTGAACCAAGATCAATCCACATACAGGTAACTTGGTTATTATAAACTTCAAGCTGAACACACGCCTAACCTGATCAGGACAAGATACCCATGATAGGTTCAAGATCAGAAACAGACCAAATCGTTTTGGTTACCTAACAAGAACTGAAGCTCAAGCAAAACTGATCTCATCAAACCCATATGTTCTTACCGATAAAATCCAACGCTAAAGAACTTGGGTGATTCTAAACTCTTGAACACCAAACCTTCAGCTCTTAACCACACCAGAACACACTGTTTAAAGTCACAGGATGGTGAGAAAGGGTCGTCCAAGCTCACTTCTCTTCCCTGTTTTTTCTGAATTTTTCAACTAATTTTTCTTACACATTTTTCTCTTTTCTTTCTCTCTTTCTCTCTGAATCTTCTTTGGTTTTTCTTGCAGTAACAGGACGTCCAGAGGAGAGAAGAAGATGTTTTATACCATATGGGGTTGCTTCAGCTCAGGGTTTTCTCTTTACACAAAGTGGTAGTTTGGAGAAACATGTGGCAACCAGCTTCAGCACAAGCAGCTCACCTTTCCCTTACAAGAAGAAAGCTGCAAGCAGCTGAAGCAAACAGCTTGTGACCAGCATGTGACTTCTAATGAGCAAGCAGGTAAGCAAGTAGGTGCATGTCATGTGACCTAATTACTGAGAAAGCAAGTTGGCTAGAAAGTGCAAGGCATGTGACAGTTCAGAAATAATTTTAAGAGTTTTGTCGATATTTTTGGGACTGTTTCGACGAAATATTTTTCATCATTCGAATCTCGTCCTGCTCTGAATAAACTCGCCTAGCATGAATAAAAATCGACAAAAATAATTAACACTCGACCAGAACCATCAAGAGATGGATTTTCGACCAAAAGAAAACCCGTCGAGAGATTAATTCACCATGTCGATTTTTATTTAAATTCTGATCGATCAATCTTCAAACTGATCTTAAAGAATTTTCTCGACCAAAATTCTATCTGCTCGTGAGGGTTATTACACCGACGCTAGGCTTGATCCCCCTTTCTGCGAAGATTCCCCGTCACCGCTCTTGGCAAGCTTCCTCTTCCGGCCCTTAGGCTGAGCAACCAAAACAGCACTAGGAGCGCGCAACACTAGAACGATTTCTTTCCTAGCCAGAGGAGGAGGCATAGAGTCAGCCGCCCTCTCCTTATCCTAGACAAGAATCGGAGTCGTGGACGATCCGGCAGGTAA
>NW_026016985.1:0-17500 GCF_020379485.1 Brassica napus | reverse complement strand
TCCCCATTACCTTCATGGCCTCTAACAAGTCCTCTTTGGACAGTGTTGCGGTTACATTGGCCGTACCATCGGCCACTTTCTCACGCTGGCCACCATCACGGTTAGCGTTCGAGGATTCCACTTCCTCATCACTCTCCTGATGTTCCTGGCCATCCTGTTGCGTCCCCGTAAGATTAGCCTGATCAGTTGGCATCACATTTTCAGTGTTAGCCGCGGCCGGATCGGTTTGCAAACCGGACAGATTAGTTCCGTCCACGGCCACTTGACTAGACTGACCGGCCATTCTCTTACTTCTTCGGGACTTTCCCGATTTGCTTTTTCCAGCCTAAGGATTCAGACAATGTTAGTACAAAACACACTAACATAAACAGAACAAAACAATCCCTAGACTAAGCAATCAAACCTCACCGTGAGACCTAATCAGCTGGCTGCGTGTGTGTGTGTGGACTACATAACCCAACTATCCTAGAATCAAGCATGCTCTGATACCAACTTGTAAGACCCGTTCCTGGTCTCTTCACCCAACTGGATACGAATGCTTACTTATTAATTTCTTTGCTTGTTTGATCGATTTTAAGTCTTTTATTTACTAAGTCATATTCGAATATGAGGTTCATAAACAAAGGAACAGATTGCACAGCAGAATAACAATGTATAAACTTTGTATTACTTAGAAACATGAGATTCAATACAAAACTTCTTAACAGTCTCATAGACAATCACTAGTTCATCGGGAAAACGGCTAATTCATACATCAACACAGTCCAGCGGTCCCGATCAGTACATAAACACATAAGCTGTGCAAATACATTCATGAACACGTAGTTAATTCAAATTTCATACACGAACTAACAAAATTCAGTTTTTGCATACATTGACCAATTATCCGTTAGTCAAACGTAACGGAATCTGAGTTGTCCGTTATATATTGCTTACGTGGCTTTTTACATTTTTAAATAATGAATAAATTAATAAAAAAATTAAAAGATGGTTAGAGGGGGGAATCGAACCTGGGTCTAAGCAATATCCAACACATGCTAAACCACTGTGCCAAGGCAGACTTATTATTTGTACTCCCAATGATTTCCCATTTATACCTAATGGATATTTCATTCACATATATATATATATATATTTTTTGTGGTAGACCTTATCATCCAAATTGTTCAGAAAATAGACTTATCATCCAAACAAAATGAAAAAATATTCAAATATTTTTTTTGTTTTTTTTGTGGAAGAAATAACCTTTTTATATATTCAAAAAAATAAAATAATAATATATATTATTAAAAAGGGGTCACATACATTGAAGTTATTTCTAGCTTTACTATATTTTTGTGAGAAAGAGATCGAAAGATCGTTCTCTTGCTGAAATTTTTTAATTTCCTCTTGTTTGAATTTGAGTTTATTTGCAAACCCTTATGTTTCTAACGTTCTCTTACAATTACTGGAAACTGAAAAAAAAAATTACTCAAAATTTAAACAAAAGCATATTAAAGATTTCAACAAGAGAATGAACTAGTTCAAAAAGGGAATTGATTTTACTAAGGATTATAGATCGGTTTAGCGGAACGCGCCGGTGTGGTAGTTGAACGAAATTAGACGTGCAATATTTGAATTAGTTTTGTTTTGTTCAATTTAAGCTTGTAATGGACATTTGAAATTTTGTTTATCGGGTTGATTATTAAAAGTAAATATTATCTTTTAAAAATAGAAATTCACAAAGAGATAATAAAGGTAGAAGACAATTCCAACGTACGTAACCCTTTTTAATAATATATATTATTTTATTTTATTGTTTTGAATATACAAAAAATGATTTTTTCCACAAGAAAAGGAAAAAGAGAACAAAAAAGTATTTGAATTTGTTTTGGAACAATTTGGATGATAAGTCAAACATGGAAAGAAAAAAAAAAGAAATATGTGAATGAAATATTTGTATAAATACGAAACAAGTGGGACTATAAACAGTAGGTTGGGTTTGGCACAATGGTTTCTTCTTGTGATGGGTATATCTCAAACCAGGGTTCGACTCCCCCTTGTAACCATCTTTTATTTTAATTTTATTAATTTATTCATTATTTAAAAACGTAAAAAGCCACGTAATGGTATATAACGGACAGCTCAGATTCCGTTACGTTTGACTAACGGATAATTGGTCAATGTATGCAAAAACCGAATTTTGTTAGTTCGTGTATGATATTTGAATTAACTACGTGTTCATGTATGTATTTGCACAGCTTATGTGTTTATGTACTGATCGGGACCGCTGGACTGTGTTAATGTAGGAATTAGCCGATTTCCCCTAGTTCATCCCTAGTATCATCTAACCACACGTTACACAGCCTCTCACTGACCGAGCCTTCACGGCTCCTTGGCTTGACCAGAACCATCCTTAGTTCCTGAAACCACAACCAGATAAGCATTAATCATAACCGAGAATAGAACGGATTGATTCTACAATGCTTGGCTTGGTTCCTAGAACTTAGATAAACCTCAGTCAACATAATCATAAAACGTATGAACCTACCTACCGTATCCTAAGTCATTCAACCAACCACCCCTTGACTTAGAATCAGATAGATAGTCCAGAATAGATAAACAGAACACACGAACAGATCCGGATCGTCCCCAAAGACCAATCCGTCTAACCGGATAGAATCTAGGTGCGACCGGCCAATGGAGTCCGGCTCAATGGCTCAACGGACTCCCTTACCTGATCCGGCCTTAGGCCTGGATCCAATCGGCCGAGTAAGCCTCAAGCCTAATCCGGAAGGCTTAGCAACCGGTCAGACCTTGCGACTCTACCTTGGCTTAGACAAACCGTGACCTTGTCTTGACTAGACAAGCCATAGGCTGATCCATAAGGATCGGTCCTAACCCATCCCGAAAGACACCATTTGGAACATGCACCCTTTGGCCATTCGTGCCTCTTGGACACCCATGACTCTTGACAACTCGTGCCCTTTGGGTCATTCCCAACCGTTCGTCCTAACCGCCCAGTCTTGGTGCGATCGGATCATCCGACTAACCGACCCGTGTCTAGGCTAGCGGTTTGGTTATGTTCGGCCAAAGCCTAGGGACGTGTCCCTTGGACTCAACCAACACAACCTTTCGTGTTTAGGAACCGAGCAGAGCCGCGGTGCGGTCGCATGGACCGTCCGTTCGGTCTGATGGAGCCACGGCCCATCACATACCTTGTGAACCACGTCTGGGTTCTCCATGCTCTTCTCCTTGTCTTGATCTCCCATTCTTGACCGGAGTTAGTCCTCAAACGATCAGAGTCGCCGGAACACAACACCACCACAATCGGCCTTTCTCTTGGCCGGAACTCTCTCTTTCTCTCTTTCTTTCTCTCTACGCTTTTCTCTGAGTATTTTACTCTGGAATTGGATAATGAATTCGACCAGAGAGCCCCCATATTTATAGAAAACGAGGGGGTAAGTCTTGCCCCACGAACAGGCATGACTTGCTAGCGAATGGGCACCATCGGCCAAGGGTTGTCCCCTTTCGGCCATTTGCATCCCTTCGCCCTTTCTGATTGGGTTTGGGGTCGGCCACAAGCCAAACCCACGCCCCAAGTCTCCTGGACTTAGCCCATGGCCTTGTCCTAAGACCCAACAGCCCATGGCCTCATGGCCGGACCTCACAGCCCGCCACTGACCCGGACCCGGACCATCGGTCTAAAGCCCGGACAGTCCGTCTAGCTGAGATGAGCTGACTCTCAGCTGCCTCAGCTGAGTGAGCTAGTAGTCCAGCTAGTGGAGCTGACTTAGTAGGGACTGAGCTGGAGTGAACTGAACCTAGCTTCATTGAGCTGGCCGAGCTACTCGTCCACTTCGTCCAGCTACCGTCTTACTCGTCCTAGCTGTCTCTTAGCTTGTATAAGGTTAAGTCTAAGTTTCCTTATGTCCTTAACCTTCTTTATCGACCATGGAACGCTTGCCTTGATGTCCTAAGACATGGCTTGCACGTTTCCTCGAACCATGGCCGTCCCAACAATCCTACTCAGGATTTGGGGCGTGACAAAGAACCCCCAGACCAGTCACCAAGCAGACAGGCCGTGCCATTGGATGCATCCATCAAGCTTCCAAATCAGGTAAGTGCAACTATCCTTTGTTCGATAATCAATGATTTGGATATTATGTATACTGATTTATCATGCCCTGATAAGTTTGTAGAAAGACGAGGATGTTTAGAAAATTATGTAGACCATAATCCTTGTCTTATATCCCACTTACAGAAGAAGCAGGAAAATTTTCCATCTACTGAAATTTTATATGCTGATTATTCCATGACTGCCATAACACACTTGTCTTTTGCCAAAGCTGTTGAGTTTATGACAGGGACCAAAGCTGAAGATTTTAGAGGAGATCTGTCCAAGACCAAGATCAAACCATACCGGACCAGAAGGGTTATCATATCCCACCTGTTCAAAGAAGAACCACCAGATGCACCATGCATCACTAAACCAAAATCCTACCAAGGTAAGACCTTAGACTCCCAAAAGAGAATGAAAGCTGACTTGCTCTATCTTGATGCAGGCTATACAGTTTCAAGGTCGAAACCTTTTCGAGGGGGAGGGAATGTTGCGGGCACAGAAACCGTACCTGAACCAATGCTCAGCCAGATAAGCAACAACTGCCACAACTACCTCACTAGAGCTACCTGCGACCAAGGTTCATTCAAAGAAGTGCATCTCAACCACCAGAAGGAATTTTGTGCATGAAACCACTTTTCACAGAAGGCCAGCTCAATCATTCATCACTGAAGCTTGGAATTACAAGAAAAGCTTCGTGGAGGAAGAAGTTATGATTTTTACAAGTTGGAGGTTTCCCAGCCCATCCGTTTGCGAGTATCGGCCCTTAGAAGAGAAAATCAGCCAAACCAAGAAGCGGCCCGGGCCAAACTCAATTATGGATCTCAAGAGGGATCTTTTGTGGATCTGACAAGCCAAGAATCAGGAGAAAAGGCTCAGTGAAGTTGAACATATAACCATTTTCCCAAACCCGGTTATAAGGAGCCGATTATGGAAAGATTGCATAATCAGTTGGTCCAACCATTTCCAAATCGAGATCAGGCAACCACGACATACCCATCTTTGAGAGTATTATGAATTATTCAGTTTTTCTAGTTTTGTCAAAACTATTGTTCTACGTCTTTTGAGTGTGTGAGAAACAACTCTGGAGCAACTTGACTTATCAAAGCCTCCTTTCACAGAGCTTTGTGGCGTCCATCATCCCATCTCCATCCATTAATCGATCTTGAGAGTGATACACATCCAGCAAGACCGGTTCCATCATCATTCATCTCCCATCCGTTGATCCTTGTTGAGAGTGATACACATCCAGCAACAAAGATCCCATCTCCATCAATCTATCCCTTTTCTATTTGTTTTTATTCATATTATTATTTTGATTCATATTCATATTTGTTTCTGTTTGCATTATAAAACTCTAAAAACTCATAAAAATCGGTTCTCATTGTTCTCAGGTTGTAGCTTGGATCCAACCTCTATCAATTCGTGAGTTACCCCCCTGTGCCTACAACACGTGGGCTGTCTGTTCAGTACACACATGACGTCTGTGGGTGTCCGTCAGCACACACAGGAAGTCTGTGTGTGTACGTCAGTACACACAGGACGTCCGTGGCTGTCCGTGTGTGTCCGTCAGCAAACACAGGACGTCAGTGGCTGTCCATCAGTACACATATCAGCACGTTGGTCCTTGGACTCAGCATGCTGACCTTCATTGAATTGGAACCTGGAACGGCCCCATTATCTAAAAGTCCATATAGAATGGCACCAGCTCAGATGGCAGAGCTGAAGAAGCAACTTGAGGAGTTGCTTGAGAAGGGGTTCATACGCCCTAGTGTATCACCTTGGGGAGCACCAGTCCTATTTGTTAAGAAAAAGGATGGTAGCTTTAGGTTGTGCATTGATTATAAAGGTTTGAACAGGGTGACTGGGAAGAACAAGTACCCTTTACCCAGGATTGATGAATTGCTGGAATCATATACCTTATTGTCCAGGAAGAACTTAAGGGAACAGAACAATCTGTTAGGACTCATGGTAGAGTGAGCAGCCTAAAGATTGGAACATGTTCGCTAGGACTTGGCTGGTGCATCGAGTGGCTTGGAGATTGGTTGAATCTACTAAGACTTGAGTACTCAGTATGTTCCTAGGTACTGAATTTGATCTAGTCATGGAACTGAAGTGTTCTACATGGACTTGGTGTCTACTAGGAACGCAACCTGGAGAGTTGGGTCAGTGACACAAGTCATGTCTTTGTATGGGTGCTTGATGGACCACTTGATAAGATTTTGGGTTAAATATCTATCAAGGGGGGAGACTTGTTGTGTATATGATGACCAAGACGTGGTCAGTGAGAAGGAACAAGGTGGGAGATGCAACGAATTGGTTAGAAAGAACCAATCGAGCATGCTCCATGTTCCGGGTACAAAGGAGTTCGGATGGAACCTTTGTCATGAGACAAGAGGTTAACACCACTGGATTCGAGGACGAATCCTTCGTAAGTGGGGGAGACTTGTCATGTCCCTGATCCTGCATAGGATCGTCCGGACGGACTGTGGTGCGAGGAAACGCACCAGTCAGGTCATATGACCTAAAGACAAGTATATCATGGCCTGAAGGTAAGGTTAAGAGCATCAGGAAGCTAAGGCATATAGCTAATCCAAGAAGGAGACAAGCTCAAAGGAGCTGGACAAGCGAGCTGGTAGCTGGACAAGATCCAGGTGAAGCTCGATGAAGTGAGTGATCAGAATGGATCATGGGAAAACTAAGTCTAGGTCTGGAAATTGACCAAAGGACTTAGAAGGATTGAAGAAGATAAAGGAAGCAAGCTGGACACAGTGTATAACAGCTGGGCGATGCAGTAAGCAAGCTCGACCAGCTAGGTGAAGTGTAGTGCAGCTCGGTGTAACTCACTGAAGTGTAGGTCAGCTCCCTGAGCTGGATGGTCTAGCTCACTCAGCTGTATCAGCTGGGGATCAGCTCAACTCAGCTGGACTGAGTGTTCGGGTCTTGGGCAGTTGGGCCGGGTCTGGACAGTGGCCGGGCCATGTGGGTGACCCGTGTGTGCCGATGGGCTGGTGGGCTCTTGGGATTGAGCCAGGGTCATGGGCAGTCCGTGTGGGATAGTTTTGGACATGTCCAGGAGTGGTTTGGCAGTTCCAGGGCGTGTGGTAACTGCCATAGGCGAAAGGGTGCAATCTGTACCATTGATTAAATCAATGACCAGAAATGATACCGAAGGGATGCAATGGTTAAGAAGTAACCACCCCTTCTACTATATAAGGAAGGCAAGTCCGTGCCTTTGCAGGCACGCCAGGGCTTCCTTCTACACCCTGAAACACAAAGAATCCAGAGAAAAATACAGAGAGTTGGTCGGATTCCCAATCCAAGACCCATGGTGGTGTGAAGGCCATAAAGAGACAGTTTTGGGGCAGATCAAGGGGGAAGTTGAGAACGACCCTCTGAACGGTTTTGATCATTTTTGACAACACCCAAAGCAGGGAGTTGGCCGGAATCCATTCCCAAGGGCCAATGCAGCCTTAAAGGGAGATTGGTGTGGAAAGCAGTTTCATGGGGAACAAAGAGGGAAGTGATGCACGACCTTTGGATGGTGATTGATCATGGATGATCATGTCTAAGGCTTCCTCTGTGTCTTGGGAACACACGCAATTGGTTAGGAGAGAAGGGGGAAGGCTTGACTCCACTCTCAAAGGCATGAACAGCCTTGAAGATGTATGCAGTATAGAAACTGGTTTCATGGAAGTTCAATGGAAGGAGTGATGGGCACGAACCATGGTTAGATCTTATCAATACTGGAAGTATGTGATAAGGGTTTGATGACGGCGTGCTAGGAGGAGCATGGACGCCCCTGATGAGGTAACAGGTGGGGACTGCAGACCATTGGACATAGTCTGGTACACTATGGGCTGATCTGGTCCTCCAGTTACACCTTACTCTGTTTTATGATTATTAATCATGTTATTTCTTCTTCTTATGATTGAGATTGATGATTAGACATAGTAGCACTGAACCATGGCTTGGCCGGTTCAGAAGAACCCTCCATGGCCTTGGTTTGGCAGCTAAGTCCGGATCTCCTACTTCCTGATGGATTTATGGCGATCTGACTTTGGAATCCTCTTAGTGGTGAATTATCATGAATTATCATGGTATTTGGGGATTTTTATCTGATTGATTTCGAGATGGTCAAGGTGGCCGGTGGGGCTGTTCTAGGTCAAGATCCATAGGATCGAGATCGGTTCTTGGAATTCTGACTTGACCATTCTCTTAGTTAAGATTTATCATGAATTATCATGAATCCTAATGAGTTTTTAGGGATTGATTTAGAGATGGTCCCTTGGGCCGGTTTGGCTGATCTTGGCCGAGATCTATGGGATGGAGGCCGGTTCTGGGAAATCTGATTGGACCATTCTCTTAGTTATGATTTATCATGAATTTTCATGAATTTTAATTGACTTTTGGAGCAGGTTTGCTTGCAGTCGAAATTGCACCTGAGGGCATATTGGGGTCAGATCCTTGTGTTAGGATATCTGATCATATGTTTGTGTGCTGGAACATATTGTCACTTATGATATTGATCATAAGGAATTGCTGGTTATCAACCTTGGTGTTGGTAAGGCAGGCCGTGTGTGATCTGATCATGGGCAAGGATGGACGACCTGATCCTTGGATGATGGATCAAGGTGTCTGATCTGATTGATCAAAGGATGCACCGGTGGTAAGAGCAACACTAATCAGGTTCAGTGGGAAATTGTTCCATGCTGATTAGGAAGTATGAAGACTCATCAGTTCTGAGTCATGTGGGGTGGTTGGTTGATTGACTCAGGATCTGATGGGCATTGTTAGTCCTTGAGCTGGACTTGGTATCATAAGTTGATAAGGCAAAAAGGATGTGGGACAGTGCATGAGCCGGTAAGGGCCAGATGCATGTCCTTAGCTGTTTGAAGACTTCTAAAGGGTTACTTATGTCTGTGGGGATGGTTGGCTGAATGACTAAGTACCTAAGGGAGTTGTTTTGTGTGTGTAAAGGAGCTGGACGCAGTATATGGCAGCTGGCCATAGCTCGGTCCTAGCTCAGTTCGAGTGTGACAGCTCGATCAGCTGGTCTATGAGTTCATTCAGCTAGAGTAACTGGGCCGATGAGCTAACAAGCTCCGTGGATGTGGCAAAGGTATGATCTACCAATGTTGCATAGATCTAGATAGAATGGTTAGGAAAACGGAACCTCAGATTTGTATGACTTGGTTCGTGTTCAGAATCAACCTTGGAGCTAGCTGGTAGTTGTGTATACTAACCATTAGCTGAGGTGATTCGACCGGACAAGTATTAGATTGGATTTAGTCCAATGGATGATAGATGTTATTCCGCTGTGCATAAGTTGAAAGGATCTAGCTAGGGAAAGACTAAGGTAGTCTTGAGCTAGGATCTGAGTTAGCCCTCGCCAATGGGCGATATTTTAAATAAAGGGCAAAATTTTTAGAGGTTCGGTCCGGGTATGGACTGAGCGACGTGAGGCATCGACCGCGGCCTAGTCGGCCGGGATCGGGTCTTACAAGTTGGTATCAGAGCATGCTTGATCCTGTTAAGGACAGTGCTCAAAGATGTTGAGTTCCAAACCGAAATTATTTCCAAAAACTGAGATGACTTGGAACCTTAGTTGTGGTGAGCCAAGTGAGAGTTGGGGTAAGTTTGGGATTCATGCTTGTGAACGGGGAAGTTCCAAGATGAGCCGGCTTAGCCAAGATACACTCTTCCACGGCAAGACCCTGAAAACATAAAGGTTAGTTTATCTAGTTATTTGGGAATAATAGACGGATTGGATGATGGACGCAATGCAAGATCTTTGTATGGACGACCTGGACAAGGGAAGTAACATGGACCAGAGAGTGGCTTAGGTTGAAAGAAACGTGCAGCACTCTCTTGGAGGTAAATGTTATCCCTTGGTGGCCGTTCAAAACAAGTGAGCATATGCAATGTTCATGTTAGTCTAAGGGAGACGCTACATGGCTAGTACATGAGTGGGCTTGTGATCAGATGGATCAGCTTGGACTCAGTGTAAGTCAAGGTAGGATTCCTTAAGATTGAGTGAATGTAATGGATCAATTCCAAGAGGAATTAGAAACACGATGTTAAGTATCTTAGTATGATGAGGATTGAAGTATACTATCAACACTTTTGCGAATGGTATGGGACGTTCACAGATGTGTGATGCTTTGGAGAATGGTATGGGACATTTTCCAAATGTGTGATCAAACCAAGATCCTACTCATCTAAGTACTTAATGATCGGTGGTGTGGAAACACATTATTTGATACTGGAGCTACACATAGTGTTGTGAGTCCAGGAATGGTTGGAAAAGGTTTGTTCCAGTATGGAACATGGGATGGTTCTGAACGAGTGAGTGCGGCCGGAGGGCAAGTTATGAACTCACTCGGTCTGGTTAAGGACATCCCTGTGGTGATCTTGGATAGGCCGTGCCTATAGATCTGATTGTTGTCCCCCTCAAGCATCATGAAGTGATCTTGGGCATGGACTGGTTGGGAAAGTATCGGGCCACTCTAGATTGTCACCGGGGAAGGGTGCAACTTGAGAACGAGTTTGGACCCCGATTAAGTACCAAGGAATCAAGCCAACCTCTTGTAGTTGGTGGTTTCAGCAGTCCAAGTAGAACGGATGCTTGGAAATGGTTGTGAGGCCTTTTTGGCTACCATTTACACTGATGAGGTTGTAGGGGCCTGTGACCCAGAGGGTATACCGTTGGTTCGGGAATTTCAGGATGTGTTTGGGGCACTACAGGGCATTCCCCCTGATAGGGCTGACCCATTCATCATTGAATTGGAACCTGGAACGGCCCCATTATCTAAAAGTCCATATAGAATGGCACCAGCTCAGATGGCAGAGCTGAAGAAGCAACTTGAGGAGTTGCTTGAGAAGGGGTTCATACGCCCTAGTGTATCACCTTGGGGAGCACCAGTCCTATTTGTTAAGAAAAAGGATGGTAGCTTTAGGTTGTGCATTGATTATAGGGGTTTGAACAGGGTGACTGGGAAGAACAAGTACCCTTTACCCAGGATTGATGAATTGCTGGAATCATAAACCTTATTGTCCAGGAAGAACTTAAGGGAAATCTAAACATAGAAAATGATAAAATTGACCAGATCTGGTCAAGGCACGAAATCACACTTTGACTAGCGAAAAACCCTTCAAATTCCGTCCAGGTTCATTGCTTCCTGAAGCATGTCCTGCGGACTGGGCCAGTACACAAGCAGGACAGTCCAAAGTAGCCAGTTTTGAAGTGTCACGGCCTATCTTGAGTTCCACTCGTCCGAATCCAAATCTGTCTCGACCGTTGCTCTTAAAATGCCAATCAGTACGGGAAATACGAGCTCCAGTTCGGTGAATTCGATCGTCTGGACATGGGTATTGATGAAGCCTCAAACTGGACATTCGGGCGGTACATGTGGTACTGTCCAGAAATGTATAGCAATGACCTAACTCAGGATCCGTGCGTCCGAATGTGATTCCGTCTCGACTGTTCTTCATCAAATGGAAAACAGGATGGTGAAGACAAAGTCCAGTACAGTGAAATCGATCATCTGGCCATGGTTCCAGCCAAAGCTCCCATCCGGATGCATTTGGGACAGTCCGATCAGTCTGGCCAGTAATGTGAAAATCATGAACCTCGGTTGAAAACTTCAGAACGTCCTGATCTTCATGCTGGTTCGGCTCCATGTACTGATCCGTGGACCGCGGTCTATCATTCCCTCCTTCTTCAAAAGGATTTGTCCTCAAATCCAATGTACCTATATCAAAAAGAGATAAATCAGATACAAAGGAATTAAAATTCAAGGGAAATTCAGTAAATGAATAGAATGGACAGAAACTTACTTGGAGTTTTGAAGTCATTTTTATCAAGGAATTCCAAGTACTTTGGCGTCCATTGGTGCTTGCTCTCCTTAGAAACTGATCATGTTTATCCTGTTTATTCAAAGCAACTAGAGAAACCACATCAAATCTGCCAAAGAAATAATCAAAGGGTTTCTCTATCCTTAAGACAGCAAATTCAGGATCCAAGCCCTTAGGATAATCATCATGGACGTGGGCAAGCATTAAGCAAGTAAGCTGGTTGCCAAAAATTGATTTATCAATCTCAAAATCAGGCCAAGGTGAGAAACTGTTATGGAAAGAAAGAGACAATGCCAAATTTGAAAAAATATCATCATGAACGAAATCAAAAGAATTCTTTGGCCTAAGCAATTTTAGTTCATGCTTTTTCCTACACCAAATCTCTTTCAAAGCACAGCTCAATGAAATCAATTCATGAAAAGGTTTGAGCAAAACGTTTTTCAACCAAGTAAGAATATGTTTTCTTTTTGAAATTCTCGGTTTCAAAACATTTTCATGAAGAGTAGAGGCAATCAACTCATGATCCTTACAGTGCTTTTGGTTAGACAAGAGAATGACCGAGGAAACACCTTTGGTTCATGGAGAATCGGTTTTGGCTCAGTTCGATTCTTTCTGGGGCATGAATCTCCTTTAGAAATCCGGTACTCGGCGGATAGATGGACTGAAGAACCTCCGGTTTGGAAAATTCATAACTTCTTCATCCGTGAAGCTTTTCATGCGATTACAAGCCTCAGTGAATCCTTGATGAGTTGGCTTTCTTGTAAAATTGGATTCAAGACAAAAGACCTTCGGACTGTTGAGATATCCTTCTTCGACTGAACCTCTGTTGCTGGCACCAAGGTAGTCGGTTTGAACAACAAAGCTTCTCCAAATCTGAGGTTGTTGGGCACATCCAATGCTTTCATTCAGAGGCTGAACCTGTCTTTCCTGGATACTCAAAACAAACACTAAAAGACCAGGATCAAATGTGCAAGATAAATATTTGTTCAAATCACAAATCAAGATATCTTTTCCAAGAACAAATTGCACATTTTTCAGCCTTTCAAGGTGCTCATCAAAGTAAATATTACAGACAAGAATTTTATCAAGATATGCAACAACAGTATTCATTTTCAAAATGGGCATATCCTTCCCAACATCTGAACACACAAGCTTAAGTTCAGTTTGAGAATCATTTATCAAAAGTTCAAGGCATTTCTCAAAGAATGTGTTGTAAACCAAAATATCATCAGAACTCAAGACAACACCATTATCACGAAATGATCTCAGAAAATGCCAAGTATTATCAGTTTCAAAACTCAAGAGATCAGGCTGTAAAACAGAACCACAAAATTCAAGATCACGAAAATCATTTTCAGTTTCAAGTGATTTCTGTTCCAGCAACTTCTGAATCAAAATTTCGTCCAAGGCATAAGAGGTTGCAAACAATTCATCAGTGATCAGTACATGTCTAGAAGAACTCAGATCAAAGCTATTTCCTTTGCAAACTAACGAATCAAGAGATTTTTCAGCACAAAATCAGTTTGTTGCAAATCAAAATCAAATGGCCTTCCAAGAAGATGAAAACCTTTGTATGTTCCAAGAACTGATCAGAGCTCAAAATAATTGCAGAAGTAATGCCATTGACATTTTGAAAACGTGATTGATCAAGACATTTATCAGGTTCAAAGATTTTTAAAGAATTAATCATGTTATCAAAAACAGATTTTGAAACACAAAAATCTTTCATCTTGTCAAGACCAAAACGAATTACATCATCAGTACTGACTTTCACAACCATGTCAGACAGAGAATAAGAGAGAAGGTTCCTCACAATGCTCTTGAAGATCATGAAGCAAAGGGGCAGGAGATGAAGGAGCAGTAGTTGTGCCGGAATCAAAGCAAAGATGGCTCTCCATAAAGGTGGATATGATGCTTGTTGCTTCTTCATCAAAGACTGGATCAGATTCAGGTTCGTCCTCCTCATCAAAGATAGGTTCTGGGACTTCATCCAAAGATGTCCAAATGGTCAAGACATGGGCACTGATGTGGAATATCCAGTGGCTCTTCCTCAAAAACCTGTTGAGACAAAACAAGGCTACTCGGATGCTCCGGTTGTAAAACAGTTAGTTCTACATTAGCCTGTTCATTATCATTTATAAACTCAGATTCAAGATAAGGAAGGTCACAACTTTCTTCACAAGACATCAAACTTTCAATTGTGGTTCTTCATCAGTTTCATCAAATATAGGTGAAGAATCTGAAAAATCTTTAAATCTTCAAAACAGTTTTCAGATTCACCTTGGGTTTCTTACTGATGGAAAAGGATGGCTCAGCTACTTGGGCACGTGTGGATGTGCTCTTCTTTGGCTCTTGCTGACGTCCTTGAGGGCTTTGTCCACACCCTTCACAAAGTTATCACAAAATTGTTGGACATCAAACTGAAAATGTTGCCTTTTGGATCAGCCACATCTTTGGAGGTATTGATATGCTCTTTGCTCCACCAAATTGGTTTTTCCTGCACATCAACAAACTCATCAAAAGTATTCAAAGCATATTTAAAGGAGGTTTGAGAGACAGAAAGTCGTGGGTGCTTCTCCTTGTTACTTTCCCTTTGGAGACCAAACATCATAAACCTGAAAAATCTCAACACAAAATTTAGTAGATAAAAATCTCACACTCTCAAGTTTTTGATCCTCACCCACACAAGTGTTTCTCTCAGATTTAGGTGATCACACACAAGTTTCTACTCAATGTTCTGAGAGAACAAATCAAAGAATCCAATGGGCAAATCAAGCTAACAAGGGAATTTTTCAAGATCGATAGATAAGAGATTTTGATTGATTTTTTGAAATCCGTTTTTAACCACCTCAAAGGCTGGAATTCTCCTCAGCCAGCAGGCTTTCTCTTCCACCACCAATCCCCAAATGAAACTTTCGATTTCTATTTTTTTTTTTTATGTAGATCTTTCTTTCTTTTTTTTTTGTGATTAGATGTTTTTTTTTGATATGGTGGATGGTAATGAGGGGCCCGGATTTAAGAAAGGTAGAAGAAGAAGTTTTTATAAGAAAATGGAAGAAGATGAGAAGATGAATGAAATAGACAATACCGGAAGAGTGGCTCTGATACCACTTGATAGAACCAAAAAGGATCACTCTTCGGTAAGGTTGATATGAACTCAGATCTGAGAGGATTGAGAACTGATGGTATGAACGGTGACACTAAGGGTTGCGGAATAGCCCCCCAAAGATACTACCGACTTCGATCGTTGCCGGATGTGTGACGCACCGGTCCAACAAAAGAAGGATCAAAACTTGGAGATAACCTCAAAGAAACTAAGAAATGTTCTAACAAAGAACAAAGAGAGTAAAAACTCAAAAGAATGAAAGCAAAACGGAATTATCTTATTCAGATCTGATGGTTACATTATATAGAAGTTCTAGTCAAAAGACTTAAAGAAAATGTGGGAATCTAAACATAGAAAATGATAAAATTGACCAGATCTGGTCAAGGCACGAAATCACACTTTGACTAGCGAAAAACCCTTCAAATTCCGTCCAGGTTCATTGCTTCCTGAAGCATGTCCTGCGGACTGGGCCAGTACACAAGAGACAGTCCAAAGTAGCTAGTTTTGAAGTGTCACGACCTATCTTGAGTTCCACTCGTCGAATCCAAATCTGTCTCGACCGTTGCTCTTAAAATGCCTATCAGTACGGGAAATACGGCTCCAGTTCGGTGAATTCGATCGTCTGGACATGGGGTATTGATGAAGCCTCAAACTGGACATTCGGCGGGGTACATGCGGTACTGTCCAGAAATGTTAGCAATGACCTAACTCAGGATCCGTGCGTCCGAATGCGATTCCGTCTCGACTGTTCTTCATCAAATGGAAAACAGGACGGTGAAGACAAGTCCAGTACAGTGAAATTGATCATCTGGACCATGGTTTCCAGCCAAAGCTCCCATCCGGATGCCATTGGGACAGTCCGATCAGTCTGGCCAGTATGGTGAAAATCATGAACCTCGGTTGAAAACTTCAGAACGTCCTGACTTCATGCTGGTTCGGCTCCATGTACTGATCCGTGGACCGCGGTCTATCACTAACTCCGGTCAAGAATGGGAGATCAAGACAAGGAGAAGCATGGAGAACCCTGACGTGGTTCACAAGGTATGTGATGGGCCGTGGTGGCTCCATAGACCGAATGGACGGTCCATGCGACCGCACCGCGGCTCTGCTCTATTCCTAAGTCCCATCCGGCTCTCCTTATCTGTTTCAATTCGTTTCTCTTCTCTTCTCTCTGGTTTAAACACGAAAGGTTGTGTTGGTTGAGTCCAAGGGACACGTCCCTAGGCTTTGGCCGAACATAACCAAACCGCTAGCCTAGACAGGGTCGGTTAGTCGGATGATCCGATCGCACCAAGACTGGGCGGTTAGGACGAACGGTTGGGAATGACCCAAAGGGCACGAGTTGTCAAGAGTACGAGTGTCCAAGAGGCACGAATGGCCAAAGGGTGCATGTTCAAACGGTGTCTTTCGGGACAGGATAGGACCGATCCTTATGGATCAGCCTATGGCTTGTCGTCAAGACAAGGTCAAGGTTTCCTAAGCCAAGGTAGAGTCGCAAGGTCTGACCGGTTGCTTAAGCCTTCCGGATTAGGCTTGAGGCTTACTCGGGCCGATTGGATCCAGGCCTAAGGCCGGATCAGGTAAGGGAGTCCGTTGGGCCATTGAGCCGGACTCCATTGGCCGGTCGCACCTAGATTCTATCCGGTTAGACGGATTGGTCTTTGAGGACGATCCGGATCTGTTCGTGTGTTCTGTTAATCTATTCTAGACTATCTATCTGATTCTAAGTCAAGGGGTGGTTGGTTGAAGGACTTAGGATACGGTAGGTAGGTTCATACGTTTTATGATTATGTTGACTGAGGTTTATCTAAGTTCTAGGAACCAAGCCAAGCATTGTGGAATCAATCCGTTCTATTCTCGTTATGATTAATGCTTATCTGGTTGTGGTTTCAGGAACTAAGGATGGTTCTGGTCAAGCCAAGGAGCCGTGAAGGCTCGGTCAGTGAGAGGCTGTGTAACGTGTGGTTAGATGATACTAGGATTGAACTAGTGATTGTCTATGAGAATTTTAAGAAGTTTTGTATTGAATCACATGTTCTAAGTAATACAAAGTTTATACATTGTTATTCGCTGTGCAATCTGTTTTCCCTTGTTTATGAACCTCAATTCAAATATGACTTAGTTGAATAAAAGACTTAAAATGGATCAACAAGCAAAGAAATAATAGTAAGTATTCGTATCCAGTGGGTCAAGAGACCAGAAAAGCTGTTCCTTAAAGTCCTTGTGTGTCCGTGTGTGTCCGTCCGCACACACAAGACGTGTGTGTGGGTGTCTGTCAGCACCACAATGACATTTATGCTGTGTCAGTAAGAACACAGAAAGGACGTCCGGTGGACTCTGTCTCGTTGGTGTCCAATGTGTGTCGGTCTAGCAGACACAGGACGTCCTGTGGCTGTGAATCAGTACACATATCAACACGATTGCTCCTTGGATCAGCA
>NW_026016984.1:0-26672 GCF_020379485.1 Brassica napus | reverse complement strand
CAACGGTCATCCTGACTGTGTTATGATAGGACAGCCCAACGTCCTGTTTTTCTGACCAGCACCCACTGACACGCACGCACACCGTCCTGTGTGTGCTGACGGACAGCCACAGACAGCCACAGACGTCCTGTGTGTGATGGCGGACACCACGGACGTCCGGTGTGTACTGAACACACAGCCCACCTGGCCAAAATCACCCAAACAGTTCATGGGAAGGACAAGCGTGCTGAGTCCAAGGACCAACGTGCTGATATGTGTACTGATGGACAGCCACAGACGTCCTGTGTGTGCTGAAGGACCACAGACGTACACAACAAACAGCCACAGACGTCCTGTGTGTGCTGACGGACACCCACAGACGTCCTGTGTGTACTGAACAGACAGCCACGCGGCCAAAATCACCCGAACAGTCCACGGGGAGGGTCAGCGTGTTGAGTCCAAGGACCAACGTGCTGATATGTGTACTGATTGACAGCCACAGACGTCCTGTTTGTGCTGACGGATACACAACGACACACATGACAGCCACAGACATCCTGTGTGTGCTGACTGACACACACGGACGTCATGTTGTGTGCTGACGGACACCCACGGACGTCCTGTGTTTACTGAACAGACAGCCCACGTGGGCCAAAATCACCTGAACAGTCCACGGGAAGGTCAGCTGCTGAGTCCAAGGACCAATGTGCTGATATGTGTACTGATGGACAGCCACGAACGTCCTGTGTGTGCTGACGGACACACACGGACAGCTACTGATGACCTGTGTGTGCTGACGGATAGCCACAGACAGCCACGGACGTCCTGTTTGTGCTGGCGGACACCCACGGACGTCCTGTGTGTACTGAACAGACAGCCCACGTGGGACAAAATCTCCCAAACAGTCCACAGGAAGGGCCAGGGTGCTGAGTCCAAGGACCAACGTGCTGATATGTGTACTGATGAACAGCCACGGACGTCCTGTGTGTGCTGACGGACACACACGGACACACATGGACAGCCACGGACGTCCTGTGTGTGCTGACGGACACACACAGACGTCATGTGTGTGCTGACGGACACCCACGGACGTCATGTGTGTGCTGACGGACACACACGGACACACACAGACAATCACGGATGTCCTATGTGTCATGACGGACCACAGACGTCCTGTGTGTGCTGGCAGACACCCACGGACACACACGGACGTCCTGTTGTGATGACGGACAGCCACGGATGTCCTGTGTGATAGATGCGGTCCACAGATCAATACATGGAGCCGAACACACGGACGTCATGTGTGTGCTGACGGACACACACAGACACACAAGGACATCCACTGACGTCCTGTGTGTGCTGACGGACAGCTATGGACGTCATGTGTGTTCTGGCGGACACCCAAAGACGTCCTGTGTGTACTGAACAGACAGCCCACGTGGGACAAAATCACCCAAACAGTCCACGGGAAGGGCCAGGGTGCTGAGTCCAAGGACCAACGTGCTGATATGTGTACTGATGGACAGCCACGGACGTCCTGTGTGTGCTGACGGACACCACGGACGTAATGTGTGTGCGGACGGACACCCACGGACGTCCTGTGTTTACTGAACAGACAGCCCACGTGGGCCAAAATCACCCGAACAGTCCACGGGAAGGGTCAGCGTGCTGAGTCCAAGGACCAACGTGCTGATATGTGTACTGATGGACAGCCACGGACGTCTGTGTGTGCTGACGGACACACACGGACAGCCAGGACATCCTGTGTGTGCTGACGGACACCCACAGACGTCCTGTGTGTGCTGACGGACACCCACGAACGTCCTTGTGTACTTAACAAGACTTCCCACGTGGGTCAAAATCACCCGAACAGTCCACAGGAAGGGCCAGCGTGCTGATATGTGTACTGATGGACAGCCACAAACATCATGTGTGTGCTGATGGACACACACGCACACACACGGACGTCTTGTGTGTGCTGACGGACACACACGAACTTCCTGTGTGTGCTGACAGACAGCCACGAACATCCTGTGTATGCTGGCGGACACCCACAGACACACACGGATAACCATAGATGTCCTGTGTGTGCTGACAGACAGCCACGGACATCCTCAAACGTCATGTGTGTGCTGGCGGACACCCACGGACGTCCTGTGTGTACTGAACAGACCGCCCACGTGGGCTAAAATGACCCAAACAGTCCACGGGAAGGGCCAGTGTGCTGATATGTGTACTTATGGACAGCCACCGACGTCCTGTGTGTGCTGACGAACACAGACGGACACACACAGACAGCCACAGACGTCCTGTGTGTGATGGCGGACACCCAGAGACGTCCCGTGTGTACTCAACAGACTGCCCAAGAGGGCCAAAATCACTCGAACTGTCCACAGGAAGGGTCAGCGTGCTGAGTCCAAGGACCAACGTGCTGATATGTGTACTGATGGACAGCCACGGACGTCCTGTGTGTGCTGACGGACACACACAGACACACACGACAGCCACGACGTCCTGTGTGTGCTGATGGACACAGACGGAAAGACACGGACAGCCACGGACGTCCTGTGTGTACTGACCAGACAACCCATGTGGGCCAAAATCACCCGAACAGTCCAGGGGAAGGGCCAGCGTGCTGAGTCCAAGGACCAGTGTGCTGATATGTGTACTGATGGACAGCCACGGACGTCATGTGTGTGCTGACAGACACACGCAGACACACACAGACGTCCTGTGTGTGCTGACGGGCAGCCATTGACAGCCTTGAACGTCCTGTGTTTGCTGGCGGACACCCACATACACACACGGACACAAACGGACAGCCACAGACGTCATGTGTGTGCTGACGGACAGCCACAGACAGCCACGGATGTTCTGTATGTGCTGGCGGTGTAAGACCCGATCCCGGCCGCCTAGGCTGCGGTCAATGCCTCACGTCGCTCTGTCCACTTCCTGGCCGAACCTCTTAATTTTTGCCTTTTATTTATAATATCGCCTAAAGGCGAGGGCTAACTTAGATCTTAGCTAAAGACTTTCCTAGTCTTTAATAGCCTAGATCCTTTCAACAGATACGCAGCGGATTATTCTGTAGTTAACCATTGGTCTAAAACCAATCTAACACTTGTGTGGTCGAATCACCTTAGCCTTGGTCAGTTTACTCAACTACTAATTAGCTTAAAGGTAAATCCTAAACCCAAACCAAGCCATACAATTCTGAGGTTCCATTCCCCTAAACCATTCAATCTAGATCTACGTAAGTAAATTCTACATCATACCTTTGCCAAATCTACGGAGCTTATTAGCTCATCGGTCCTCCATTGACTCGAACTGCTCTTACTTTACAGCTGCACCACGATCACTCAATGATCTTACTTAAGGTCTTTATCTTGATTCCTGCATCAAACAACTCCCCTAGGTACTTAGTCATTCAACCAACCATCCCCACAGACATAGGTAACCTTTGAGAAGTCTTTGAAAGGATAAGGGTTTGCATCTGGCCTTTCTCGGCTCATGCACACTCAAACATCCCCTTGCCATATAGGCAATAGTACCCAATCCATATTCTGGACTGACAAATCTCATTAGATCCTAAGTCAATCAACCAACCATCCTCACATGACTTGGAACTGATGAGCCATCATCTGGCCTGACCGGCTTTGGAACTTAACCCAAACAACATATATGATTTGTTCATACCAAATGATGCATTCCTTAATCAGATTAGTTCCGACACCTTGAACCATCATTCAGAGGTCAGGTCGTCCATACTCAACCATGATCAGATCTTACACGGCCTTCCTTCAACAATCACACTTAGGCTCAGTATCTATGGTCTACGACACATAGTACTAGCCATACACTTCGTCATGACTCTTAGCCAATCTCGAAGCTATCAACACCATGGTTGATATCTAGAAGCATCACATCAATACTCTTACTCCAGCAACGTGACTATCCATACTAGTGCTCGGCCATCGAACCATCATCATGAAACATGATCTGACTACCAGACTTGATAAGCCATCGTCTACTTAGCAGGTACTGATATAACTGGCCTTCCATTGCCATCATGTGGGTCTACACCCTACATAATGCATATGGCGCCTATCCTACTCACCAACCCAAGGTTTATTGTAAAATATCCCACTTAGCCTTCGCGGCTAAAGCCATCCAACCATAGCCGGATCGTCCATAGTCCCGTCTAACCGTCTGGTTAAGATCTAGGTGCGATCGACCAGTTATAAGTCTGGCCCAAAGGCTCACGGACCTTCTTACCTGATCCGACCCAAAGCCTGGATCCATACCAGAGAGTAAGGCCCAAGACCAAACCGGATTGCCTTGCAACCAATCAGACCTTGCGATACAACACTGCGGTTAAACTAACCGTCCATCCGTTTGACTATGCAGCCGCGGACTGTCCACTTGGTTCGGCCTAAGCCTTGATCCAATGGCACCGTTTGGAACTCAAACCCTTTGGGAACTAGTACCCTTTGGAAACTCGTGCCTCTTGGCAACTCATGACCCTTGGCAACTCGCACCCATTCAGATGTTCCAACCATTCGACCTAACTGTCCGTATGGACTGTCTGGTCTGTACGTGTGTCCGGCCTATGTCCAAAGGACCGCGCCTTAACCTACACAAGACATGAACCATTGTGACTGTTCAGGGAAGGGTTGCAACCCCTTCAGAACAGAACAGAACCGCCCCTATCCAATCGGATCACCTGAGGCCGGTTTAGACCATGCGCGCGCCTAACTCGACGGTTATGGACCGCGACCGCATTACTCAACCAGAACCACGGTTATAACCAATCCCAACATATCCACAAGGCCACGCTAATGTACAGAAGGATTAGAAGAAGAATTGGATGAAAAGAATGAGAAGAATAGGACACAATCCAAACGCCCTTGGCTAGACCGGTTCGGACTGTCCGATTGTCTTAGCCGATGAGTCGAAGGATACCCCACTGACCCTATCTGACTGAACCACGGCTTTGGAGTCCTTCTCCAAACCTTTCTCTATGCCTTGGGTATTCATAACCGCACGGCCTCCTCTCTCCTAAACCGTTCTCCTTCCCGGAGATACAAAACCACCACGACCGGCCCTTTTCCGGCCGATCTCTTGGCCGGTACTCTCTCTCTCTCTCTCTACGTTTTTCTATGAGCATTTTACTCTGGAATTGGATAATGTAACCCACAGGAGAGGCCCCATATTTATAGAAAACGAGGGGGTAAGTCTTGCCCCACGAACAGGAACGACTTGCTAGCGAACAGGCACCATCGGCCAAGGGTTGTGCCCTCTAGGCCACTTGTATCCCATCACCCTTTCTGATTGGGTTTGGGGTCGGTCATAAGCCCAACCCACGCCCCAAGCCTCCTGGACTTAGCCCACGGCCTTGTCCAAAGACCCAACAGCCCATGGCCTCATGGCCGGACCTCACAGCCCGCCACTGACCCGGACCCGGACCATCGGCCTAAAGCCCGAACAGTCCATCTAGCTGAGATGAGCTGACTCTCAGCTGTCTCAGCTGAGTGAGCTAGTAGTCCAGCTAGTGGAGCTGACTTAGTAGGGACTGAGCTGGAGTGAACTAAACCTAGCTTCGTTGAGCTGGTCGAGCTACTCGTCTACTTCGTCCAGTTACCGTCTTACTCGTCCTAGCTGTCTCTTGGCTTATATAAGGTTAAGTCTAAGTTTCCTTATGTTCTTAACCTTCTTTTTCGACCATAGAACGCTTGCCTTGATGTCATAAGACTGGCTGGTACGTTTCCTCGAACCATGGCCGTCTTGACAATCCTTTCCAGGATTGGGGGCGTGACAAGTCTCCCCCACTTGTAATTGATTTGTCCTCGAATCCGGTGATGATTATACCTTGTCCCAAGACAAAATATTCCAACCGAACTTATTCTAGTCTTGATCAGAGAATAGAACAAGCTTGATTCAAAACCACCAATTGACCACTTCGATGATCAAATTCCTTTGACCATCGTTGTACAAGTCTCCCCCACTTGATAAGGATTTAACCACAAAAATCCTATCAAGTGGTCCGTTCTGGTTTTGCTGATGGCACCCTTACTTGTCTACTTCGACCACAGTCGAGGGTCCATCAAGCACCCATTCAAGTGATACTTGAAAATCCATCTAAAGACATTCCTTGTGTCACTGGCCGAACTCTCCAGGTTGCGGTCCTAGTATCCAACAAGTCTATGTCTTTCCTTTGAATAGCATCTTCTTCAGATTTTATTCTTTCTCTGATCATAGTCCAAGACTAGATCATAATCAGTCCTTAGGAACATGCTGCATACTCGAGCCTTAGTAGATTTGACCAATCCCCACACCACTCGATGTACCAGTCAAGTCCTCACGAACTTGTTCCAATCTTTAGGCTGCTCGTCCTACAACGAGTCCTAACAGATTGTTATGGTTCTTTTGTCCTTCATGGACAATAAGGTTCATGACCTCAGCCACAACATACTGGATCATCCCCTTAACCGGCGACAACCTTTTCAGGCTTGGCCACATTGCGATCTTAGTCCCTCCAGACTAAAAACGCCTCAGACTTGACTTCAGTCCTTCACTGGACTTTGTCATAATTCGATCCTGGTCCTTTCTTGGACTCGATCGTACTCTGGTCCTGGTCCACTCACAGACTTGACCGTTTCACCCCGACCAAAGGTCCATCTCCAAATAGGTCGTGGCCTGATCCTCGTCCTTTACTAGACTTGATCATTCTCAACCTTAGGTCAAACTCCGACTTGGTTGTACTCCGACCATGGTCCTCTCTCGGACGTGGTCAACTTTGGCTCTGCCATTTCGGCCGGAGCCGACATAAGCGGACTCTAGGACAGTGATTCTGTCCCTGGTTCCAGTTCAATCATAAATGGTCCGACCTACCAGAGGGGACACTCTGTAGCGAACGGAACACATCTGGGAACTCGGACACCAACGGGTCCTCAAACAGATCTTTCAGATCAACAGAATTTGCCGCGCTCCATAGTGGTAATTGTGGTCAAATAAATACTTCACAATCCCGTCTAAGCATCCGATCCACAAGGAATGCTTGCACCACTACATTCCTTAATGCCGGACTCAGACAATGGATCTCGATACCAACGACATCCCAGACAGATCAACAGAATTGATGTGCTCCATAGTGGTAGTTGTGGTAAAAAAATACTTCACAAACCTGTCTAAGCATCCGATTCACTTGGACTGCTGACACCCCTACTTTCCTTAGAGCCGGACTCAGACTTTGGTACTGGATCGGGTGAGGTCCAGTCTCCAATTGCACACGAACCTTGTGGCAATCAAGAGTGGCCCGACACTTTCCCAAACAGATTCATGCCTAGGATCATCTCGTGATTCTGTAGGCGCGTGGATATTTTTCTCGATCAGATCTACAGGCAGATTTCTCTCCTGGATCATCACCGGGATATTTTTCATGAGCCCTAGTGAATGCATTATTTGCCCACCGCTGCCCTCACTAGTCTTGAATCATCCCCAGAACTCAGACAGAACTCTTTCCGACCAGTCCCGGACTCACAAAACTATGTGTAGCCTCTATGTCAAAAAGTACGTGTGTTTCCACACCACAAATCCACTTGTGGAAACTATCTCAGTGCATGACCACACCACAAAGAACGTCCCATAACATCCCTCATGGCATTGCCAATAACTTTAATACTTCCACTTCCAGTGGATACCTAGATGAGTAAAATCTCGGTTTGACCACACACTTGGAAAACGTCCCATACCATTCTCCAAGGCGTCTTACTTTTGCGAATGCTCATACCATTCACAAGAGCAATTTTAATATACCTCAATCCCCATCATACTACGGTACTTAAGATCATGTTCTTCCATTGATTGGAACGAACATCATGAGTTTTCTCATTCTTTCCTTGGACGGATTCAGATTGGAATTAATTCATTCCAACTGACTCGATCAATGGAAGCCTACCTTGACTTATACCGAGTCCTAACTGATCCATCTGATCAGAAGTCCACTCGTGTACTGGTCATGTAGTGTCTCCCTTGAGTCAGATTTTAATATTGCATATGCTTTACTTATTATGAACGACCATCAAGGGATAACACTTAACTTCAGTAGAATGCTGCACGTTTATTTCAACCTAAGCCGCTCTCTGGTCCATGTTACTTCCCTTGTTCATGTCATCCATAAACAAGTCTTGCATTGTTTCCATCCCTTCCAACCCGTCTATTACTTCTAAATAACTAGATCGACCAACCTTTCTGTTTATAGGTTCTTGCCTTGGAAAATGTATCTTGGCTAAGCCGGTTCATCTTAGAATTCCCACATTCACAAGCATGATACCCTAGCTTACCTCAACCGTTTCTTGGCTCACCCCAACTAAGGTTTCATAGTCATCATAGTTTTGGAAATAATTTCGGTATGGAACGCATAATCTTAGAGCGTTGTCCTAAACAGGATCAAGCATGCTATGATACCAACTTGTAAGACCAGATCCCGGCCGCCTAGGCCGCGGTCGATGCCTCATGTCGCTCGGTCCACTTCTTGGCCGAACCTCTTAATTTTCGCCCTTTATTTATAATATCGCCTAAAGGTGAGGGCTAACTTAGATCTTAGCTAAAGACTTCCCTAGTCATTAATAGCATACATCCTATCAACAGATACGCAGCGGATTATTCTGTAGTTATCCATTGGTCTAAAACCAGGTCGAATCACCTTAGCCTTGGTCAGTTTACTCAACTACCAATTAGCTTAATGGTCAATCCTAAACCCAAACCAAGCCATACAATTCTGAGGTTCCATTCCCCTAAACCATTCTATCTAGATCTACATAAGTAAATGCTAGATCATACCTTTGCCACATCTACGAAGCTTATTAGCTCATCGGTCCTCCATTGACTCGAATTGCTCTTGCTTGACAGCTGGACCACGATGACTAAATGATCTTAGTTAAGGTCCTTATCTTGATTCCTGCATCAAACAACTCCCCTAGGTACTTAGTCATTCAACCAACCATCCCCACAGACATAAGTAAACTTTGAGAAGTCTTTGAAAGGATAAGGGTTTGCATCTGGCCTTTCTTGGCTCATGCACACTCAAACATCCCCTTGCCATATAGGCAATAGTACCCAATCCATATTCTGGACTAACAAATCTCATTAGATCCTAAGTCAATCAACCAACCATCCTCACATGACTTGGAACTGATGAGTCATCATCTGGCCTGACCGGCTTTGGGACTTAACCCAAACAACATATATGATTTGTTCATACCAAACAATGCATTCATCAGATTAGTTCCGACACCTTGAACCATCATTCAGAGGTCAGGTCGTCCATACTCAACCATGATCAGATCTTACACGGCCTTCCTTGAACAATCACACTTAGGCTCAGTATCTATATGGCAAGGGGATGTTTGAGTGTGCATGAGCCGAGAAAGGCCAGATGCAAACCCTTATCCTTCCAAAGACTTCTCAAAGGTTACTTATGTCTGTGGGGATGGTTGGTTGAATGACTAAGTACCTAGGGGAGTTGTTTGATGCAGGAATCAAGATAATGACCTTAAGTAACATCATTGAGTGATCGTGGTCCAGCTGTCAAGCAAGAGAAATTCGAGTCAATAGAGGACCGACAAGCTTAAAGCTTCGTAGATGTGGCAAAGGTATGATCTAGCATTTACTTATGTAGATCTAGCATTTACGATGGTCTACGACACATCGTACTAGCCATACACTTCGTCATGACTCTTAGCCAATCTCGAAGCTATCAACACCAAGGTCGATATCTAGAAGCATCACATCAATACTCTTACTCCAGCAACGTGACTATCCATACTAGTGCTCGGCCATCGAACCATCATCATGAAACATGATCCGACCACCAGACTTGATAAGCCATCCTCTACTTAGCAGATAATGATATAACCGGCCTTCCATTGCCATCATGTGGGTCTACGCCCTACATAATGCATATGGCGCCTATCCTACTCACCAACCCAAGGTTTATTGTAAGATATCCCACTTAGCCTTTGCGGCTAAAGCCATCCAACCATAGCCGGATCGTCCATAGTTCCGTCTAACCGTCTGGTTAAGATCTAGGTGTGATCGACCAGTTATAAGTCTGGCCCAAAGGCTCACGGACCTTCTTACCTGATCCGACCCAAAGCCTGGATCCATACAAGAGAGTAAGGCCCAAGACCAAACCGGATTGCCTTGCAACCAATCAGACCTTGCGACACAACACTCCGGTTAAACTAACCGTCCATCCGTTTGACTATGCAGCCGCGGACTGTCCACTTGGTTCGGCCTAAGCCTTGAACCAATGGCACCGTTTGGAACTCACACCCTTTGGGAACTTGTACCCTTTGGACACTCGTGCCTCTTGGCAACTCATGACCCTTGGCAACTCGCACCCATGCAGATGTTCCAACCGTTCGACCTAACTGTCCGTACGGACTGTCTGGTTTGTACGTGTGTCCGGCCTATGGCCAAAGGACCACGCCTTAACCTACACAAATCATGAACCATTGTGACTGTTCAGGGAAGGGTTGCAACGGTTCATAACAGAACTGAGCCGCCCCTATCCAATCGGATCACCTGAGGCCGGTTTAGACCATGCGCGCGCCTAACTCGACGGTTATTGACCGCGACCGCATTACTCAACCAGAACCACGGTTATAACCAATCCCAACATATCCACAAGGCCACGCCAATGTACAGAAGGAGTAGAAGAAGAATTGGATGAAAAGAATGAGAAGAATAGGACACAATCCAAACGCCAATGGCTAGACCGGTTCGGACTGTCCGATTGTCTTAGCCGATGAGTCGGTGGTTACCCCACTGACCCTATCTGTCTGAACCACGGCTTTGGAGTCCTTCACCCGACCTTTCTCTATGCCTTGGGTATTCATAACCACACGGCCTCCTCTCTCCTAAACCGTTCTCCTTGCCGGAGATACAAAACCACCATGACCGGCCCTTTTCTGGCCGATCTCTTGGCTCGTACTCTCTCTCTCTCTCTCTACGTTTTTCTATGAGCATTTTACTCTGGAATTTGATAATGAAACCAAAAGGAGAGGCCCCATATTTATAGAAAACGAGGGGGTTATGCCCTCTAGGCCACTTGCATCCCATCGCCCTTTCTGATTGGGTTTGGGGTCGGTCATAAGCCCAACCCACGCCCCAAGCCTCCAGGACTTAGCCCACGGACTTGTCCAAAGACCCAACAGCCCATGGCCTCATGGCCGGACCTCACAGCCCACCACTGACCCGGACCCGGACCATTGGCCTAAATCCCGAACAGTCCATCTAGCTGAGATGAGCTGACTCTCAGCTGTCTCAGCTGAGTGAGCTAGTAGTCCAGCTAGTGGAGCTGACTTAGTAGAGACTGAGCTGGAGTGAACTAAACCTAGCTTCGTTGAGCTGGTTGAGCTACTCGTCTACTTCGTCCAGTTACCGTCTTACTCGTCCTAGCTGTCTCTTAGCTTATATAAGGTTAAGTCTAAGTTTCCTTATGTTCTTAACCTTCTTTTTCGACCATGGAACGCTTGCCTTGATGTCCTAAGACTGGCTGGTACGTTTCCTCTAACCATGGCCGTCCTGACAATCCTTTCCAGGATTGGGGGCATGACAGGCGGACACTTACGGACGTCTTGTGTGTACTGAACAGACAGCCCACGTGGGCCAAAATCACCCAAACAGTCCACGGAAGGGCCAGCATGCGGAGTCCAAGAACCAACGTGCTGATATGTGTACTGATGGACAGACACGGACGTCCTGTGTGTGCTGGCGGACACAGACGGACACACACGGACAGCCACGGACGTCATGTGTGTGCTGGCGGACTCCCACGGACATCCTGTGTGTACTGACCAGACAGCCCACGTGGGCCAAAATCACCCAACAGTCCACGAAAAGGGTCAGCGTGCTGAGTCCAACGACCAATGTGCTGATATGTGTACTGATAGACAGCCACGGACGTCCTGTGTTTGCTGACGGACACACACAGACACACACGGACAGCCCCGAATGTCCTGTGTGTGCTGACGGACACACATGGACACACACGGACAGCCCCGGATGTCCTGTGTGTGCTGATGGACACCCACGGATATCCTGTGTGTACTGAACAGACAGCCCAATCCTGAGTAGGATTGTTGGGACGGCCATGGTTCGAGGAAACGTGCAAGCCAGTCCTAGGACATCAAGGAAAGCGTTCCATGGTCGAGAAAGAAGGTTAAGGACATAAGGAAACTTAGACTTAACCTTATACAAGCTAAGAGAAGCTAGGCGAGTAAGACGGTAGCTGGACGAAGTGGACGAGTAGCTCGGCCAGCTCAAGGAAGCTAGGTTCAGTTCACTCCAGCTCAGTCCCTACTAAGTCAGCTCCACTAGCTGGACTACTAGCTCACTCAGCTGAGGCCGCTGAGAGTCAGCTCATCTCAGCTAGACGGACTGTCCGGGCTTTAGGCCGATGGTACGGGTCCGGGTCAGTGGCGGGCTGTGAGGTCCGGCCATGAGGCCATGGGCTGTTGGGTCTTAGGACAAGGCCATGGGCTACGTCCAGGAGGCTGGGGCGTGGGTTGGGCTTGTGGCGAAGGGATGCAAGTGGCCGAAGGGGACAACCCTTGGCCGATGGTGCCCATTCGCTAGCAAGTCATGCCTGTTCATGGGGCAAGACTTACCCCCTCATTTTCTATAAATATGGGGGCTCTCTGGTCGATTTCATTATCCAATTCCAGAGTAAAATACTCAGAGAAACCGTAGAGAGAAAGAAAGAGACAAAGAGAGAGTTCCGGCCAAGAGAAAGGCCGATTGTGGTGGTGTTGTGTTCCGGCGACTCTGATAGTTTGAGAACTAACTCCGGTCAAGAATGGGAGATCAAGACAAGGAGAAGAGCATGGAGAACCCAGACGTGGTTCACAAGGTATGTGATGGGCCGTGGCTCCATCAGACCGAACGGACGGTCCATGCGACCGCACCGCGGCTCTGCTCGGTTCCTAAGTCCCATCCGGCTCTCCTTATCTGTTTCAATTCGTTTCTCTTCTCTTCTCTCTGGTTAAACACGAAAGGTTGTGTTGGTTGATTCCAAGGGACACGTCCCTAGGCTTTGGCCGAACATAATCAAACCGCTAGCCTAGACAACGGGTCGGTTAGTGGGATGATCCGGTCGCACCAAGACTGGGCGGTTAGGACGAACGGTTGGGAATGTCCCAAAAGGCACGAGTTGTCAAGAGTCACGAGTGTCCAAGAGGCACGAATGGCCAAAGGGTACATGTTCCAAACGGTGTCTTTCGGGACAGGTTAGGACCGATCCTTATGGATCAGCCTATGGCTTGTCTAGTCAAGACAAGGTCACGGTTTGTCTAAGCCAAGGTAGAGTCGGAAGGTCTGACCGGTTGCTAAGCCTTCCGGATTAGGCTTGAGGCTTCCTCGGCCGATTGATCCAGGCCTAAGGCCGGATCAGGTAAGGGAGTCCGTTGGGCCATCGAGCCGGACTCCATCGGCCGGTCGCACCTAGATTCTATCCGGTTAGACGGATTGGTCTTTGGGGACGATCCGGATCTGTTCGTGTGTTTTGTTATCTATTCTGGACTATCTATCTGATTCTAAGTCAAGGGGTGGTTGGTTGAATGAGTTAGGATACGGTAGGTAGGTTCATACGTTTTATGATTATGTTGACTGAGGTTTATCTAAGTTCTAGGAACCAAGACAAGCATTGTAGAATCAATCCGTTCTATTCTCGGTTATGATTAATGCTTATCTGGTTGTGGTTTCAGGAACTAAGGATGGTTCTGGTCAAGCCAAGGAGCCGTGAAGGCTCGGTCAGTGAGAGGCTGTGTAACGTGTGGTTAGATGATACTAGGGATGAACTAGTGATTGTCTATGAGACTGTTAAGAAGTTGTGTATTGAATCTCATGTTTCTAAGTAATACAAAGTTTATACATTGTTATTCCGCTGTGCAATCTGTTCCTTTGTTTATGAACCTCATATTCGAATATGACTTAGCAAATAAAAGACTTAAATGGATCAAACAAGCAAAGAAATTAATAAGTAAGCATTCGTATCCAGTTGGGTCAAGAGACCAGGAACGGGTCTTACAGACACACACAGATTCTTGTGTGTGCTGACGGACACCCACGGACGTCCTGTGTGTACTGAACACACAGCCCACGTGGGCCAAAATCACCCAAACAGTCCACGGGAAGGCTAGCCTGCTGAGTCCAAGGACCAACGTCCTGATATGTGTACTGATGGACAGCCACAGACGTCTTGTGTGTGCCTACGGACACACACGGAGAGACACGGACAGCCACGGACGTCCTGTGTGTGCTGACGGACACCCACGGACGTCCTGTGTGTGCTGACGTACACCCACGTACGACCTTTTTGTACTGAACAGACAGCCCATGTGGGCCAAAATCACCCGATTAGTCCACGAGAAGGGCCAGCGTGCTGATATATGTACTGATGGACGTCCTGTGTGTGCTGACGGAAACACATGGACGTCCTGTGTGTGCTGACGGACACACATGGACGTCCTGTGTGCGCTGACAGACAGCCACTGAAAGCCACAAACGTCATGTGTGCTGGCGGACACCCACAGACACACACGGACACACACGGACAGCCACAGACGTCCTGTGTGTGCTGCCGGACAGCCACGGACAGCCATGGACGTCCTGTGTGTGCTGGCAGAAACCCACAGACGTCCTGTGTTTACTGAACAGACAGCCCATGTAACACCCCCGAACCGTCCTAAGCATAGGTCGACCCCGGCCAACAATCAAACAAGAACATGACCGACGGACGACCCACACCAAGGGTTGGAGATGAAAGGCCAACCGGCCAGCCAACAATCAAACAAGAACATGACTGACCGTCCAACCCAACACCATGGTCCGGAAGCGCTACGTGACGGGCTAGGGACAATCCGGTCAGAGTCACAAACTTTACTCCACGACCTAGACCATTTCATCCACTAACTCGTCCCGCTGCGTCAAGGCATAAGGCTTTGCAACCCGTACCTAGAGTTAGCATTTTCCGTTAGATCGAGGCCTAAGGCTTTTCAACCCGTACTACGACCTAACGTTGTGTTAGACCGGACTAGTCAAATATCAGAGTACTCATGAAGCGCATATAAAACAATTACTTTATTGATTCGAGAAATATACATACATTGATATAATTCGAGACCGGTCCCGGCCTAATGCCAAATCGAGTCAACTAAACACAAATCCACAATACCGTTTAGAAAAGGCATGAAAATCTACACCGGCGGTCCTAACGTCCAGCACCAAGCTATCCGATCATCCTTACCTAAAGCGACCTGCAAAAACGACAACGGAGTTGGATGAGTAATCTAGTATTACTCAGTGAGCTGGCGGCCTCTACCCGCAACCTAGACTCTACCCAGACAACCCAAATAACAATCAATCTAGCCCTAGCATGCAATAAAAGCTAAGGCTAAGCAAACCGTTACTAAGTTAGACTTGGCCTCCTGCCATGATCTAGCTTCAAGTAACGGGAACCTGCATAAAAACAAGTCAACAACCAATCCCTAGTTAACCATATATACGCCTGAGTTCAGTACTCATGTAGTGTTAGACACTTAGACTATACAAGTATCACTAGTCGATCGACCAACAATCAAACAAGAACATGATCGGCCAACCAATGATACCGCATAGCTTTAATATCCACCACCATTCACAAGCAATCCCTCAAACACATACAGGCCAACGTCAGGCCTACAATAATAAAATACACACCAAGCCTAATCCGGTACCTAAGCCAGACTTAGGACTTAATGTCAGAACCTGCAAGCAAATCAATCAACCACAAACACAATCACAATAATAAGACTATGAGTAACTACGACTCGATCTAACTTGTAACGCGGTATATCGGTGCTACACTAACTCGAGGGTTCCTCACCCTCAAGACGACACAATAAAACTAACTCGACACACTATTCTAACTCTAGACTCAATACTCTAACATGGGCCCTGGTGATCTCGTGTTCCTCCTCTCTATCGGCAATATCCTATCTCCCTACCACAAAGGCCAGAAGAAGGAACTTTCAAACCGACCGCGGCCCACAGTCCTTCGGGTCACGCGCGACAGCCCACAGTCCTTCGGGTCACTGTCCCATTACACACGTCGTGTAATACTCAGCCATAGTACATGACACCGTTCGTCTGAGTCTTCCCGATCCAGCGAATAAGGGGTTTCCTTGAACCCGCTGGGTACGAGGCCGAGGAAACACTAATCACCCTACACAAGCCTAGTATGGGCGGGTTACGCACATACTGTCGGCACCACTCACAACAAAACAAACTCAATCTAGAACCTAACCTAAAGCCAAAGTTCCAGATCCTAACTAGACACTCGACTCTACAACACAAACCAATAGTACCAGTAGTCCGGCCTATATGGCCTAAGACCCTTAGTACTACTACTAAACAATAATATCAATACTAAACAATACAATCAAACCGTTACCCAGATAGTCCAGCCTCCCGCTGAGAAACTATCTTTAAAGATAACGGGAACCTGCACTCAACAATATCAACACGCAAGAATAGAAAACATGATGCATCCTAGCCCTAGTCCTAGTCAGGTTATTAACTCAGTCTTAATTCCATTCATCTCAGCTTAGCCCTTGCTAAACTGAGTCCAGTTCCATAAATAAAAATAACCCTAAGGACTCTACCATTCAATAGCGTGATCATTCTAATCTATATGCAGACTCGATCTACCCTAAATTCCAAGTGGAATTCAAACAAACCAACTCACAGTGTTCTAGGCGAGAAGCAGCTGGTTGATCGGAGAGGACTTGGCCAAAACCCAAGGGACGCCTTGACTGGACTGGACTGGACTGATCTTGACTTGGACATAACCTCGGCTTCATCATGAAGAAACTGACACGTCTGGACAGACTGATCTGGACAGAATCTCCTTTAGCTGCTGGACAGTTCTTCGGACATTTTGGCGGAGTATCGAGGAGAACTTCGACTGATCTGAACCCATGGAACTGAACTAATCTTGGACAGCACCTCCACTTGATTGTAGGAGAATATGACTGGCTTGGACGGATTGAATTGGACAGAGCTTCCGCATAACAATTGCAGAAATTCTTCGATTGGACAGAACTTCGCTTCTTGGTGAAGTATCGATCTTCGGAACTCAGCTACACTCTCTTTCTCTCTCTCTCTAACCACGTTGACTGCTTCCCATCTGAATTGATATTCAATTGGTTGATCTCAGTTGGCCAGAACCTTCCCTAGGCGCTGACTTGAAATCAGTAGAATAACTGTTCTCGAAAACTGCCGAAAAGACTCGAAAACGATCGAAACTCGAACTTTCTTTCTCTAGCTTTCTCTCTCACGTTTTTTCTCTGAGTTTCAGGTGTTCTGGATGGTTTGAAATGAGCTGGGGTCGTGGGGTTTATATAGGATGCAGCAACCAATCAGAAACAAGCCGTGTGGCAGCCCGTGTGTCGCTTCGCATGGCTCCGGACGCATGCGTCGCGGCACCTCGTGCTCCACATGTCTGATGGCATGACCAGGACATCATGCAGAGTGACACCATGCCCTCCAGATGTCTGATCCACGCCTGACCTCATCCAGATTGACACTCAGCGCACACATGTCGCTCAGCATGCTCCGATCGCAGGTTTCGCGGCACCTCGTGCTTCTGGGTGTCAATCAGCATGCTGTGCTCTCCTGGGCTTCAACACCTCCTGCTTCCCTTTCCACATACCATGCCAGGCAGGTTACATCACGTCCTTATCTCATAGATAAGGCCAGCTCGAGCTTCTCGGTCCATTCGACTGATTTTGACCCTTCCGGTGAATTTTCGTCCCGCGATAAATCCCGAATATTTTTCTACGCCCGTTCTGATGAGATGAATATTTTTATAAACTCCAAGTGAATCCTGACCATGATGGAAAATATTTCCCGAGCCTCCGGCTTCCTCAAAAATCGATAATACCAAAATTAGGGTTTTCGCCCAACTTCGGGTTTTCCCGTCGTGCTTCAATCCCGTCGTGCTTGCTTCCCGTCCTGCTTAATTCCCGTCCTGCTTCCGACTTATAATGTCTTCAGAATAATATTTTACTGATACGAAGATATTCCGAGAAAACTTCGCGATGAAGAAACGTCAATCTTCAAAAACGTCGAGCTTCTAAACCGTCGTGCTTCCAAAAATGTGATTCTTCCAAAATCTTCGTCTGATCAATCTAAGACTCTTCTAAGAAAGGTAGAGCAGCTTAATATGTCTCATGGTTCACTCACGATCCATTCTTCGACCACATCGTACTTAAAAATTCTCGATCGATCCTTATTGCCCGCGACTTAACCACCACAAAGATACTCGACCACTCTTTTCTTTTCTTCTTTTTTTTTTTTTTTTTTAACGGGTTTCTACAGCCCACGTGGGCCAAAATCACCAAACAGTCCTCGGGAAGGGCCATCATGCGGAGTCCACAAACCAACATGCTGATATGTGAACTGATGGATAGATACGGACGTCCTGTGTGTGCTGACGGACTCAGACGGACACACACGGACAGCCACGGACGTCCTGTGCGTACTGACCAGACAGCCCACGTGGGCCAAAATCACCCGAACAGTCCACGGGAAGGGCCAGTGTGCTGAGTCCAACGACCAACGTGCTGATATGTGTACTGATGGACAGACACAGACGTCATGTGTGTGCTGACGGACACACACAGACACACGCAGACAGCCACAGATGTCATGTGTGTACTGATGGACAGCCAAGGACGTCCTGTGTGTGCTGATGGACACCCACGGACGTCCTGTGTGTACTGAACAGACAGCCCACGTGAGCCAAAATCACCCGAAGGGTCCACGGGAAGGGGCAGCGTGCTGAGTCCAAGGACCAGCGTGCTGATATGTGTACTGATGGACAGCCACGGACGTCCTGTCTGTGCTGACGGATAGCCACGAACACCCATGGACGTCCTGTGTTGATGGCGGACACCCACGGACGTCCTTTGTGTACTGAACAGACAGCCCACGTGGGCCAAAATCACCCAAACAGTCCATGGGAAGGGCCAGGGTGCTGAGTCCAAGGACAAAAGTGCTGATATGTGTACTGATGGACAGCACGGACGTCCTGTGTGTGCTGACGGACACACACGGACACACACAAACAGCCACAGACGTCCAGTTTGTACTGGCGGACACCCACAGACGTCCTATATGTACTCAACAGACAGCCCACGAGGGCCAAAATCACCCGAACATTCCACGGGAAGGGTCAGCGTGCTGAATCCAAGGACCAAGGTGCTGATATGTGTACTGATGGACAGCCACGGACATCCTGTGTGTGCTGAAGGACACACACGCACACACACGGACGTCCTGTGTTTGCTGATGGACACACATGGACGTCCTGTGTGTGCTGACAGACAGCCACAGACAGCCACGAATGTCCTGTGTATGCTGGCAGACACCCACAGACACACACGGGCACACACGGACAGCCATAAACGTCCTGTGTGTGCTGACGGACAGCCACTGACAGCCACAAACGTCCTGTGTGTGCTGGCGGACACCCACGGATGTCCTGTGTGTACTGAACAGACAGCCCACGTGGGCCAAAATGACCCAAACAGTCCACGGGAAGGGCCAGCGTGCTGACTCCAAGGACCAACGTGCTGAGTTCAAGGACCAACATGCTGATATGTGTACTGATGAACAGCCACGGACGTCCTGTGAGTGCTGACGGCCACAAAACGGACACACACGGACACACACAGGCAGCCACGGACATCCTGTGTGTGCTGGCGGACACCCACAGACGTCCTGTGAGTACTCAACAGACAGCCCACGAGGGCCAAAATCACCCGAACAGTCCACGGGAAGGGTCAGCTTGATGAGTCCAAGGACCAACGTGCTGATATGTGTACTGATGGACAGCCACGGACGTCCTGTGTGTGCTGACGGGACACACAGACACACACGGACAGCTACGGACATCCTGTGTGTGCTGACGGACACCCACGGACGTCATGTGTGTTCTGAACAGACAGCCACGTGGGCCAAAATCACCCAAACAGTCCACGGGAAGGGCCAGCGTGCTGAGTCCAAGGACCAGCGTGCTGATATGTGTACTGATGGACAGCCATAGACTTCCTCTGTGTGCTGACGGACACACACAGACACACACACACACACGTCCTGTGTGTGATGACGGACACACATAGACGTCCTGTGTGTGCTGACGGACAGCCATTGACAGCCACGAATGTCTGTGTGTGCTGGCGGACACCCACAGACACACACGGACACAGACGGACAGCCACGGACGTCCTGTCTGTCCTGGCGGACACCCACAGACATCTTGTGTGTACTGAACAGACAGCCCACAGGGGCCAAAATCACCCAAACAGTCCACGGGGAGGGCCACCGTGCGGAGTCCCAGAACCAACGTGCTGAAATGTGAACTGATGGACATACACGGACGTCCTGTGTGTGTGCTGCCGGTCACACACAAACAGCTACAGACGTCCTGTGTGTGCTGGAGGACACCCACGGACATCCTGTGTGTACTGACCAGACATCCCACGTGGGCCAAAATCACCCGAACAGTCCACGGGAAGGGTCAGCGTGCTGAGTCCAAGGACAAACGTGCTTATATGTGTACTGATGGACAGCCACGGACGTCCTATGTGTGCTGACGGACACACACGGACACACACGGACAGCCCCGGACGTCCTGTGTGTGCTGACGGACACACACGGACGTCCTGTGTGTGCTGACGGACACCCACACACGTCCTGTGTGTGCTGACTGCTGACGGACACCCACAGACGTCCTGTGTGTACTGAACAGATAGCCCACTTGGGCCAAAATCACCTGAACAGTCCATGGGAAAGGTTAGCATGCTGAGTCCAATGACCAACGTGCTGATATGTGTACTGATGGACAGCACAACGTCATGTGTGTGCTGACGGACACACACGGACAGCCAGGGATGTCCTGTGTGTACAGAGAACACCCACGGACGTCCTGTGTGTGCTGATGGACACCCACGGACGTCCTATGTATACTGAACAGACAGCCCACGTGGGCCAAAATCACCCGAACCGTCCACGGGAAGGGCCAGCATGCTGAGTCCAAGGACCAGTGTGGCTGATATGTGTACTGATGGACAGCCACGGACGTCCTGTGTGTGCTGACAGACACACCGGACGTCTGTGTGTGCTGACGGACACACAGGGACGTCCTGTGTGTGCTGACAGACAGCCACGGACAGCCACGAAAATCCTGTGTATGCTGGCAGACACACACGACACACACAGACAGCCACAGACGTCCTGTGTTTGCTGACGGACAGCCACGGAAAGCCACAGACGTCATGTGTGTGCTGGCGGACACCCACGGACGTCCTGTGTACTGAACAAACAGCCCACGTGGGCCAAAATCACCCAAACGTCCACAGGAAGGGCCAGCGTGCTGAGTCCAAGACCAACGTCCTGATATGTGTACTGATGGATAGCACGGACGTCCTGTGTGTGCTGACGCACACAGACGAACGCACACGGACAGCCACAGACGTCCTGTGTGTGCTGGCGGACACCCACAAGACGTCCTGTGTGTACTGACCAGACAGCCCACGTGGGCCAAAATCACCCGAACAGTCCACGGGAAGGGTCACGTGCTGAGTCCAAGGACCAACATGCTGATATGTGTACTGATGGACAGTCACGGACGTCATTTGTTGCTGACGGACACACACGGACAGCCCCGGACGTCCTCTGTGAGCTGACGGACACACACGAATGTCCTGTGTGGTGCTGATGGACCCCCATGGACGTCCTGTGTGTACTGACCAGACAGCCCACGTTGGCCAAAATCACCCAAACAGTCCACGGGAAGGGTCAGCATGCTGAGTCCAAGGACCAACGTGCTGATATGTGTACTGATGGACAGCCACAGACGTCCTGTGTGTGCTGACGGACAGACACGGACACGCACGGACAGCCCGGACGTCCAGTGTGTGCTGTAGGACAGCCACGGACATCCACGGACGTCCTATGTGTGCTGGCGAACACCCACGGACATCCTCTGTGTACTGAACAGACAGCCCACGTGGGCCAAAATCACCCAAACAGTCCACGAGAAGGGCCAGGGTTCTGAGTCCAGAACCAACGTGCTGAAATGTGAACTGATGGACAGACACGGACGTCCTGTGTGTGCTGACGGTCACAGACGAACACACACAGACAGCCACAGACGTCCTGTGTGTGCTGGAGGACACCCACGGACATCTGGGTGTACTGACCAGACATCCCACGTGGGCCAAATCACCCGAACAGTCCACGGGAAGGGTCAGCGTGCTGAGTCCATGGACAAACGTGCTTATATGTGTACTGATGGACAGCCACGGACGTCCTATGTGTGCTGACGGACACACACGGACACACGGGGACCAGCCCCGGACGTCCTGTGTGTGCTGACGGACACACACGGACGTCCTGTGTGTGCTGACGGACACCCACACACCTCCTGTGTGTGCTACTGACTGCTGACGGACACCCACGGACGTCCTGTGTGTACTGAACAGATAGCCACATGGGCCAAAATCACCCGAACAGTCCATGCGAAGGGTAGCATGCTGAGTCCAATGACCAACGTGCTGATATGTGTTACTGATGGACAGCCACAAACGTCATGTGTGTGCTGACGGACACACACGGACACACACTGTAATAACCCTCACGAGCTATATAAATTTAGTGAAGAAAATTCTTTTAAGATCAGTTTGAAGATTGATTGATAACAAATTTAAATAAAAATCGACACGGTTGAATTAATCTCGACGGGCGTGTTTTGGTCGAAAAAACCATCTCTTGATGGTTCTGGTCGAGTGTTAATTATTATCGTTGATTTTTATTCATGCTGGGTGAGTTTATTCAGAGCGTTGGATGTTCTATCTTGGAAATCTGATGGAGATGATGGTTATATTTATTCCCTGTTAGGCTCGGTTAGCCTTGGTGGTTTTCGGGTTTAGCATATATATATATTAAGAGTATGAGTGATTGGCGGGTATCGTGGAGGTGATGTTTAAGATAATTCACATGGATGGATTGAGAGGCCTTATAAATATATAATTATGGAATATAATTCCACTGCATTCAAATGGTTGTCGCTTGCTCGGGATATATTGATATTTGTTTGGTGTGGGATTAGACTCACGAGTAAACTAGTTACTCATGACTCATTTGATATGCAGGTAACCAGTAGGTGGAGACCTTTACTCTAGGACGGGAAGGAACGGCATTAGCCAGGGTAGTTTTATTCAGTCGTTTTGATATACTTTATGTATAAGGGTTTGTTGACGAAAACCTCGCGGGTTAATCTATAAGATTTTGTAAGATTCTTTTAAATGAATAAGTATATAGTGTATAAAGAATGTTTTAAAGTTTATAGTGCCTGGACCGTCAAAACCTCTGAAAAGGTCCAATCACAGGTTTGCTTCTATCCCATTGTGTGTTGTGTGCATTTTTAAAATTCTATGAATGATTGAAATTAAAAAAAAAATGTGAATTGTGATCAAGGTGTCGTAAGAGACCTGCCTATGGATGAATTTTCCGTCCATATTGTGTTGATTCGGGAACCAACGTAGTTGTAGTTCCCGAGTAGTGTCATAGTTGTAAGTAGGATTCACTTTAGTGAATTCAAGTCTACCGTTCTTATTCTTGGAAGTATTGGCTGCCAATTAAATTAATGGTATGCCTTCGTATCCCATCCCCATTCCTTAGTACTTCCATTAGAGCGGTTTGTTTCTATCTAGAGTGAGATGGGCTATCTAGTTATCGAGCTCAATTAGGATGTTGTTGAGGAAGGAAGTCTTTGAGAGAAGACCAGTTACCGTTGGCCTGCAATGGTATTCTACTAAGTGTTGGGCCTAGCTCATATCAGTCTGGAGAGAATAGAGAACCTTCAAGATTGCAGTAGAAAATCAAGATGGCTTATTCATTCGTTTGAGGAACTCAGTGAAGGATGCGAATCTAGGAATTCATAGAAGGAACGGTGGTGGTGAAGAGAATTTCGAAGAATAGTATGAGGACTGTGTCATGTACAAGTTCATAAAGTGGAGATGGGGAGAAGGAACCCAAATTCAACCTAAAATTAAGCAGATGGTGAAGTAAATCCCAAGGAAGATTGAAGAGTGCAAGGAAAAAGGTATAACCATAAGGCATAGGGAATGCTCAAGTTGTTAAGAGATCAGAAGATTATTAACAAAGAAAATGTGAAGTCATCATACAAGAGTACATCGTTGGTAAATCAAGTTTGGTATAGGCGGACTTGTTGATTCCTCAGTTTACTAGACAGAAGAAGGAATCAGAAAGTAATAGAACAGACTTGGATATGCGAAACTTCAGTGAGATTGAGTCGTTAAGGAGTTTTTGAAGAGTATCTCAGATAAGATAAAAAGAGTATGGAATACTGTAAGGAAAATCATTCCTGGAATAAGTGTGTGTGTGTGTATGTATTGAGAGTGGCACCCTTGGTCTGTGAATCATGTTAGCGTGATTGATCGTGCATGTTCTTGTTGATTGTTGCACAGTTAATCAAGTTGACATTGACCAGACTGAAGATATTACCTTCACGTATGCCACATCCTCACGTTCCAATTTCATGTTGATGTTATGGAGAAGAAAGCCATATAGAAAAGGATAAGAAGTGATAGTCTATAGATACAGGATTGTTAGAAAAAGTATGCAGACCGCAGTTGACAAGAGTTGTGCAGAGTAAAGAATTTGGTTATCTTGAAAGTGGCTGGTCAGAAAAGAAAGGATCGGTGGGAGAATCAAGGGATCAACCATGAGTTGTTTTGATATGGGCAGATTAAGATAAGGTCATAGCTAATATCCAGAACTCCTTTCAGAGACTGTTCAGTAAAGAGTGTACAATACGTTTTCAGAATTCGGGGACGAATTCTTTGAGGGGGGAAGAATGTAATAACCCTCACGAGCAAATATAAATTTAGTCAAGAAAAATTCTTTAAGATCAGTTGAGATTGATTGATCAGAATTTAAATAAAAATCAACACGATGAATTAATCTCGACGGGCTGTCTTTTGGTCGAAAAACCATCTCTTGATGGTTCTGGTCGAGTGTTAATTATTATCGTTGATTTTTATTCATGCTGGGTGAGTTTATTCAGAGCGTGGGATGGTCTATCTTGGAATATCTGATGGAGGATGATGGTTATATTTATTCCTGTTAGGCTCGGTTAGCCTTGGTGGTTTTCCGGGTTTAGCATATATATATATTAAGAGTATGAGTGATTGGTGGGTATCGTGGAGGTGATGTTTAAGATAATTCACATGGATGGATTGAGGGCCTTATAAATATATTAATTATGGAATTAATCCACTGCATTCAAATGGTGTCGCTTGCTCGGGATACTATTGATATGTGTTTGGGTGTGGGATTAGACTCACTGAGTAAACTAGTTACTCATGACTCATTTGATATGCAGGTAAAAGTAGGTGGGAGACCTTTACTCTAGGACGGGAAGGAACGGCATTAGCCAGCGGTAGTTTTATTATCCTTGCAGTCGTTTTGATATACTTTTTGTATAAGGTTTGTTGACCGAAAACCTCGAGGTAATCTGGTTAATAAGATTTTGTAAGATTCTTTTAAATAAATAAGTATATAGTGTATAAAGAATGTTTTTAAAGTACGGGTTCCAAATGATATTAGTCCTTGTCCGGACGAAAAACTGATAGGAGCGTTGGTGTTCTTTCGTTACGAACTAACAGTCCAAGGGAAGGGTCAACGTTTTAGAGTCCAAGGACCAACATGCTGATATGTGTACTGATGACAGTCATGGACGTCCTGTGTGTGCTGACGGAGACACATGGACAGTCCCGGACGTCCTTTGTGTGCTGACGGAGACACACAGACGTCCTGTGTGTGCAGGCGGATACCCATGGAGTCCTCTATGTACTGAACAAACAGCCCACGTGGGCCAAAATCACCCAACACATCCACGAGAAAGGGCCAGCGTGCTGAGTCCAAGGACCAACGTGCTGATATGTATATGATGGACAGCCACAGACGTCCTGTGTGTTCTGACGGGACACACATGGAAATACATGGACAGCCACGGACGTCCTGTGTGTGCTGACGGACACACAGGGACACACATGGACAGCCACAGAACGTCCTGGTGTGCTGACGGACACACACGGACGTCCTATGTGTGCTGACGGACACCCACGGACGTCTGTGTGTGCTGAACGGACACCCACAGACACAGTCACGGACGTCCTGTGTGTGCGGACGGACACACACAGACAGCCCTGGACGTCCTGTATGTGCTGGCGGGACACCCCACAGACGTCCTGTGGTACTGAACATACAGCCCACATGGGCCAAAATCACACCAAACAGTCCCCGGGAGGGCCAGCGTGCTGAGTCCAAGGACCAACGTGCTGATATGTGTACTGATGGACAGCCACAGACATCCTGTGTGTGCTGATGGACACACACAGACAGACACGAACACACATGGACAGCCACGGATGTCCTGTGTGTGCTGGCGGACACCCACAGACGTCCTGTGTGTACTGAACAGACAGCCCCGTGGGCCATAATCACCCGAACAGTCCACGGGAAGGTTCAACGTGCGGACTCCAAGGACCAACATGCTG
>NW_026016983.1:0-42075 GCF_020379485.1 Brassica napus | reverse complement strand
CAGCTCCTACTGATTCCTTCATTCCTTATCCTCCATTGCCTCTTCATAGCTTCTTGGAATGTGATTTTCATCCAAGTTTACCATGAATGCGCAATGTGCTTCTGGATATTGAGCAAAAGAAACACGGCCTGAGTAGGATGCTTCACAGCTTGGCATTGTAGTACACTCTTGTGTTACCCAACTGGAAGGATCCTTTCTCAGCCTTGTACTTCTTCTCAATACTGCCTTCTTGCGCCATCTCTTGTTCTTCTTCTTGTGGCAGCACACTTGTTTCAGATCTTTCTTCTCCTAGCTGACTTGTTCAGCTCCTTCTTCCCTTAGCTGACTCTCTTCAGCTCTTCTTCTTGATCATTTGATTCCACAGCTTGATCATGAGAGCCAGAACTCTCTTCTCTACTTGTTTCTTCACGGTTTGGAGTTTTGTTTCATTCCCCCCTCATGCTCAAGGTTGGAAGTCTGATGATCCGGGACTGGGGTAGTGCTTCTCCCCTTGATGTCCTTGATTCATGTTGATTCCAAGGCCTTCTAGGATAATCCTCAGGTTTCAGCTCTATCAGAGGTAAGATCCTTCAAGTCTTCTTGAATCTGTTCCTCATAATATCCTTCTCTTCAACAAACTTCACTTCTCTAGATACTAACACTCTCCTTGTGTTAGGATCATAGCACTTGTATCCTTTCTGACTTGATGAGTATCCAATGAACATTGCCTTTGAACTCTTAGCTTCTAGCTTGTTTCTTATCTCTCCAGGCACCATCACAAAACACAAACACCCAAAGACCTTCATGTGCTCGAGAGAAGGCTTGTACTGATTCAGTACCTCAAATGGTGATTGTCCTTGAAGGATCAGAGTTGGTGTCCTGTTGATGAGATAACATGCCGTAGCAACAGCATCACTCCAAAACTTCTTGGCACATTGGATTGAAACATCATGGACCTGGCTACTTCCATCAAATGCCTGTTCTTCCTCTCAGCCACACCATTCTGTTGTGGTGTATAGGGACAGCTTGTCTGATGAAGAATTCCATGCTGAGCTAGGTGTAGCTTGAATGCTTGTCCCGTGTACTCTCCTCCATTATCTAACCTGAAAATCTTTATCTTGGCATTGTAATGGTTAGTCACATAGGATTGAAAGTTTTTAAATGCATCAAGTACCCTATCTTTGGTTGGAATTAAGGTTAACCAGGTGTATTTGGATTTTTCATCAATGAAAGTTACATAATACTTATGATTTTCTCTAGATAGGCAAGGTGCAGTCCAAACATCAGAATGAATAAGATCAAAACACTTTTCATAAACAGTAGTAGACTTGTTAAAGACAGTTCTACAATGCTTGCCTAAAATGCAAGCTTCACAATCATTATTCTCAAAGGAAACACCTGGCAACATCAGTTTTAAAGCCTTATTATGAGGGTGTCCTAATCTAGCATGCCACAATGCATTTTTACTTAAACCAGAACTAGAAACAGAAGTAAACGAGCAGCTATATCTAGAAACAGGAGTGAGATCTTCAAGTAAATATAGCTCTCCTTTAGTCACTCCCTTTCCAATCATCTTGCTGCTTTTAATATCCTGAAACTTCACATCATTAGGACTGAATATAACATTGCATTGCAAATCAGTAGCACATTTCTTAACAGATAACAAGTTTGATGTAAATTCAGGCATATAAAAGGCTTTAGTTTCCTTATCAAATAGTTTAAGACTTCCTATTCCTCTAATAGGAATCTTATCACCATTAGCAATCAGTACATTTCCATTCATTGGCACAATGTTTTTAATTAAGCTAGTGTCACTTATCATATGATGAGATGCACCTGAATCAATCACTAATGGCTTAATGTCATGAGAACTAGCAATATGCGCAAGGATACTAGATGGTTTGAATGCATGATCATTTCTAGCAAAGTTTGCAGTCCTAGATTGATTTACCATTTCTATCAAGCTCTCATGCATCCTATCAGTTCTAGTTAGATTCTCATAGTTCTCTACCACCCTAGCACCAAAAGAATACCCAAAGATGTTACCATTCTCCTTGAACATCTTAATGAGAGCATCAAGGTCGGATCTCCTTAGATACTCTTGATCATTGTTCCCACGGTTGCTTGATGCTCCAGTGTAGGCTACAAGAGACTTTCCATCACCTGCCTCACGCCCATCTATCTCCTTTCCTTTGCTTGTACCAGCTCCACTTGTTCCATCCGAGACATTAGCCCTTGCCTCACGGTCCTTCATGAACTTAGCCGGCTTGAGGTGAGGATGGAGTATCCAGCATTGGCTCTTCTTGTGGCCATGCTTCTTGCAGTGATCACAACTCCCATTGAACCTCCTCTCCTCAAACTTCCCATGCGCAGCCGCAGCCTTGTTTGCTTGTGGAGCTTCACTACCTTCCTCTTGAGTTGCTTGGCTTGCAAGGGACAGGTCTCCTTTCTTTGCAAACAACCCAATGGAGCCTTGCTCCTTCTGAATCCGCGCACACACATCCTCAAGATCAGGTAGAGTGTCTTCTCTAAGCAGGTGCTGGATGAGACCGTTGTAGGCCGGGTTCAGCGTGAGGAGTAGCCCAAAGACCTTGTCTTGCTCTCTCCTCTTGTTCAGCTCATCAGCATCTGTTGTGCTTGGCCTAAGCATCTCCATCTCGGACCAGAGGCTCCTGAATCTCCCTAGATGCTTGGTGAACTCCATGTCTTCTTGTACAAGGTTGTTGATGGCTTGCTTCACTTCAAACACTCGGCTTAGGTTTGATGTGTTGCCATACACCTTCTTCAACGTATCCCACAGCTCCTTAGCAGACTCACAGTAGCTGTATGCATCCAGAATAGCCGGCTCAAGTGACGCATGAAGCACAGACATTACCAGCATATCCTCTTGATGCCACTTCTCTTCCGCCTTGCTTGCGGCCTCACCATCATCCTCTCCTTGAGTGATGAGTTTTGGAGCTTCTCCGGGGGTGATGTGCTTCCACAACCCCTTGCTTCCCACCGTGGTTCTCACCATCCGAGACCACACCAAGTAGTTGGTTCCCTTGAAGATCACAGCTACCTTCATGTTCATGTTCATCCCACTCTCCATGTTGAATGATGAACTCTCTAAGCTTCAGAAACTTTATCTTGAGTTGAATGACTTGTAGAACCCTTCACAGCCTCGATCTTCAACCCACACAGCTTCAGATGATACACCACAACCAGTCTTGAACTTGAAAAGTACCCAGAAACTCTCAAACACACAAGAACACAAGAGTTTCTTCAAAGCTTCAACCTTGAGGCTTCAAAGAATCACACACGACCTCAGGCTATCACTAACCTGGCTCTGATACCATATCACTTTTAGTGATGTTTAGAGTGATCTGGGTATTTAGGAAAGATTAGAAGAGATTTAGAGAAGATTAAAGTATGAAATGAGATTAAGAGTCTAAAGAACTAAAGAGAGACTAAGAGAGACTCATAACTTGCTTGATATAATTAATGAGAGTGATAACACTTATATATGGAGCTTGAGACACTAGGGTTTCGATTACACAAAAGGAGAAAGCATGTGAAGTCAAGATACAGCTAAGGGCGCATTTGAATCCTTCCAATGAGAGTCTCCACATGTGTAAGGCATCTTTGAATATGCCTTTACCTTTCCAGCTCTTGCCAGACTGTCAGACGCGCTCTTCCTTATCCTCTCAACGTTCGGATCAAGCTCAGCCTTAAGGTAAAGTAACTCTAGCTAGTTTACTCTTTACCTGAGCTGAGTAACTCCTTAACCACGCATGATGGTACGGCCTGATCGTCCGTACCCTTCACCCTATCCGTACAGTCCGTACATGATGCTTCCATCTTCCTCTCTAATGCTTCTACACTTCCTAAGGTCTCCTCTTCATACCATAAGGCTCTCATCTCAACATTATGTATCCAAATCAAGCTTCTTACAAAGTGATTCATCCTGGTGTTATTGGAACGACGAAGAAGCTGTCCTATTCCCAAACTGGGAAACTGGAATCACCTGATTAGAAAGTGGGATAACTTCTTCATCCCAACTCCTATGAGATTAATTCAACTTCCTGGTGATTCTCCAACACTTTATGTATCCAAATCAAGCTTCTTACTATGAGTTTTTAGAGAGAACTACTCTGGTTGGATGTGTGACTGTGGATACACTCCAATGGAGTTAGATGAGACTTGTTCTTGGTGATTTGGTAAGAGATTGAGAAGAGAGTGTATGCGTGAGTGTATGAGTGGTTTTGAGATTAGGGAGACTAAGAGATTAAGAGAATATAAGACTAAGAACAGAACTGGATGTTATTAGTAACCAGAACAATGAAGTGGAGAGGGGAAATCCCCCTTACTCCCTTAGTGTTTACAATCCGACATTAGCAAGCTTATATATGAGCTTTACTCATTGCACAAATCATAAACCCTAAGCTACAGATAAGACATGAAGGGTGGAGATGCTTTAATTTGAATTGGACGCTCAGGATCAGGTCTTGTGGTCTTTGCAAAGTGTTGGAACCGCCTGATTGGTTAAGTGAAAGCCTTGGCTGGAAATGCTCCTCATTGGCTCATGTATCTGCCCTCTTCTTTGGCCAGATACATAGTCAAGCCTTGCTCTTCCTTTCCAGCTATAGCCAGCCTGTCTTGGACTGCCACAGCCTATCACAAACCAGGCGCCAATCTCCTTTGCACACACAGCCTTCTTCTTTGTCTTCTTCTCTTAAGAGTCTCTTTTGTCTTCTTCTCTTAAGAACTGACCTGTGCCCTATTTTTGCACCAACTCTAAATAGGCTCAGATGGTCGAGATACAAACTTTTGGGTCGGCTTGGTCCGTACGGATCCGTACGGTCCGTACACTTCCGTACCAACTCCGTACGGCCACGCCCTAAGTTTGCCCACTCGACCATACACCTCCAAACTCCTTCCATGCCTTCTTAAGATCAGTCTCAGCCATTCTTGGACTTGACTTCACCCATGATAGATGCTTCAAGACACTCCTGAAGCTTTGCTGAACTCTTCTCAAGGTCTTCAAGGGCTTGCCCTATTTATGAACAAGCTCCATTCTTCTCTTCAGTTCAACACTCCCCCTCAAGCTTAACTCTAGGAGATCCTGAGTTAAGCTTGGAACCATGAAGAGCTTCCTCATTAAAAACCTCACCAAGGAAAACCCTTTGGGACAAAACCTTGATGAGGGAAAAAGAGTAAAGCCTCCACGGCCTAGGGATTGGCCAGTGAGTCTTTGTGCCTTACCATCAATGTAAGGGACACAAAGACTCTGGATCATGGCCTCTTCTTGTGATGCAAGGTTGATCACATCTTCCCTTGCTCATCACCCTTCATCTTGTACTCTTCTCACGGTCTGACCTTCTTCTAGCTTCATATGGAACCATCAGATCATACTCGCACCAAGAGTATCAAGAACTTGTGGAGCCTTGGCTGCTTCTCCTTCTAGAGTCTCCACCTAGTTCTAAAGCTTCATGATCGGATGGTTCAGTCTGTAGTATCAAGGCTGCTCTGCTTTGGCCGCCTTGGTGATTGCTTCACCATCCTCCATCTTGCTTCACAAACCAGTCTGCTCCTCTTCTTGATTAACCGCCAAGTGCTCTCATCAAGAAGCCTTCTCAACACTCCCCCTCAAGCTTGACCATGTGGAACAAGTCAAGCTTGGAAGGAGAGCTTCTTGATCATCCATCTTTGCTCACTGCTGTCCACCTTCGTAAACCAGCATCTTTGTGATCATTGAAGTCTTCTCAACACTCCCCCTCAAGCTTGACCATATGGAACAAGTCAAGCTTGGGAGAGCAGCTTCATGATCACACCATCAGACCCTTGCAGCACCTTCTGAACTCGCCATCTCCATGGAATGTTTGTGGAACCTTCAGCTCCCTCTTCAGACTGCTCACACTGGAAGCCGCCTTGATAGAGTAGCTCCATCATCTTCACACAGCCGAGAGTGCTCTGAACACTCCCTTGTTCTTCCCACAGCCGGATGACTCCTTTTCCATCAGTTGCTTGCCATGGTCTTCCTTCTTTGCTCACTTAACTCCCCTCCTCAAGCTTGGATAGAATGAGGGTCCAAGCTTGGAAGTGAGCAGCCGTGAGTCTTCACTAACCAGTGGCACATCACCACTTCAGTAACCGCTCTCCATTGCTCATGACAATGGGCAATGCCTTCCTCTTTCTCTTGGATTGGTGATGAACTAAGAACACTTCTTGTATACCTGAAACACCACTCAAACTCCAGAGAAGATAAGACATAGGTGCATTGGGTCAGTCCTTGATTCCACATCAAGCTTGAACCCAATGACTCACTAAAGCAATGCAAGATCAAACAAGACACCCAAGTTTCAAATCATTGCAAGCTAATCTCTCTAAGTACTAGCATGATCCTACAGATTCATTGCGAGATACTTAGGAATATCTTGACAGCCCCTTACTCAGCTACTAGACATGAATCTAGTGCCTCAGTGTAAGGTAACTCCAAGACCAAATGCACTAGCTTTCAGTCGGTTTCTATATATGTATGCAAGCAGATTCAATCAACCACACAAGCAACATTATGAACCGGAGCTAAGCCTTTTAAACAATCTCAATCAACTCAACAAGTCTCTTTAAGCATCCTGGGATAGATTCTAAATTCATTTCATTTCATTTAGCAATCTTTAAACAATCCTCAGGTTTTCAATCACATCACAACACACAACCAGATTTTATCACAAGCTCATTACCACTTAAGGTTTAAAGAATCGCTTACTATCAAGGAACCAGGTTGGTCCTTGTATCACTCTCGGATGGTAAGCTCATGACCTTGAGGATATGTGAGTCTGGATCGTTACCCATCTCCTGCTTCTTCAGTTCATGACTTCCTCCTTGTTTCTCTAACTCAAAGACCCCTCCTTTCTCCTTCTCTTCTAGGCGCCATCTTCTTGGCAGCTTGCTTGATGAACCGGATGGGAAAGCTCTTGGACAAGGCACCTTGGATGAGGTTCGCGAGGCCTCTCCATACACCTCTGCTTCCAATGAGTCTCTCCATCAGTATGGACAGGAGAAAGGATAAGAGCCACGCCAGCTTCAGTCTTCTACTTCATGGAGAAACTGAACTCGGATGTAAAAGGCTTCAAGGGTTGGATTTGAGCTGAGGTGAGAGCAAGTGATTTGCGGAAGCTACAGCTCAGGTTCTGATGAACCTGGCTCTGATACCATATGAGTTTTTAGAGAGAACTACTCTGGTTGGATGTGTGACTGTGGATACACTCCAATGGAGTTAGATGAGACTTGTTCTTGGTGATTTGGTAAGAGATTGAGAAGAGAGTGTATGCGTGAGTGTATGAGTGGTTTTGAGATTAGGGAGACTAAGAGATTAAGAGAATATAAGACTAAGAACAGAACTGGATGTTATTAGTAACCAGAACAATGAAGTGGAGAGGGGAAATCCCCCTTACTCCCTTAGTGTTTACAATCCGACATTAGCAAGCTTATATATGAGCTTTACTCATTGCACAAATCATAAACCCTAAGCTACAGATAAGACATGAAGGGTGGAGATGCTTTAATTTGAATTGGACGCTCAGGATCAGGTCTTGTGGTCTTTGCAAAGTGTTGGAACCGCCTGATTGGTTAAGTGAAAGCCTTGGCTGGAAATGCTCCTCATTGGCTCATGTATCTGCCCTCTTCTTTGGCCAGATACATAGTCAAGCCTTGCTCTTCCTTTCCAGCTATAGCCAGCCTGTCTTGGACTGCCACAGCCTATCACAAACCAGGCGCCAATCTCCTTTGCACACACAGCCTTCTTCTTTGTCTTCTTCTCTTAAGAGTCTCTTTTGTCTTCTTCTCTTAAGAACTGACCTGTGCCCTATTTTTGCACCAACTCTAAATAGGCTCAGATGGTCGAGATACAAACTTTTGGGTCGGCTTGGTCCGTACGGATCCGTACGGTCCGTACACTTCCGTACCAACTCCGTACGGCCACGCCCTAAGTTTGCCCACTCGACCATACACCTCCAAACTCCTTCCATGCCTTCTTAAGATCAGTCTCAGCCATTCTTGGACTTGACTTCACCCATGATAGATGCTTCAAGACACTCCTGAAGCTTTGCTGAACTCTTCTCAAGGTCTTCAAGGGCTTGCCCTATTTATGAACAAGCTCCATTCTTCTCTTCAGTTCAACACTTACAAAGTGATTCATCCTGGTTTGATTGGAACGACGAAGAAGCTGTCCTATTCCCAAACTGGAAAACTGGAATCACCTGATTAGAAAGTGGGATAATTTCTTCATCTCAACTCCTATGAGATTAATTCCACTTCCTGGTGATTCTCCACCACTTTATGTATCCAAATCAAGCTTCTTACAAAGTGATTCATCCTGGTGTTATTGGAACGACGAAGAAGCTGTCCTATTCCCAAACTGGGAAACTGGAATCACCTGATTAGAAAGTGGGATAACTTCTTCATCCCAACTCCTATGAGATTTATTCAACTTCCTGGTGATTCTCCAACACTTTATGTATCCAAATCAAGCTTCTTACAAAGTGATTCATCCTGGTTTGATTGGAACGACGAAGAAGCTGTCCTATTCCCAAACTGGGAAACTGGAATCACCTGATTAGAAAGTGGGATAACTTCTTCATCCCAACTCCTATGAGATTTATTCAACTTCCTGGTGTTTCTCCACCACTTTATGTATCCAAATCAAGCTTTTTACAAAGTGATTCATCCTGGTTTGATTGGAACGCCGAAGAAGCTGTCCTATTCCCAAACTGGGAAACTGGAATCACCTGATTAGAAAGTGGGATAACTTCTTCATCCCAACTCCTATGAGATTTATTCAACTTCCTGGTGATTCTCCAACACTTTATGTATCCAAATCAAGCTTCTTACAAAGTGATTCATCCTGGTGTTATTGGAACGACGAAGAAGCTGTCCTATTCCCAAACTGGGAAACTGGAATCACCTGATTAGAAAGTGGGATAACTTCTTCATCCCAACTCCTATGAGATTTATTCAACTTCCTGGTGATTCTCCACCACTTTATGTATCCAAATCAAGCTTCTTACAAAGTGATTCATCCTGGTGTTATTGGAACGACGAAGAAGCTGTCCTATTCCCAAACTGGGAAACTGGAATCACCTGATTAGAAAGTGGGATAACTTCTTCATCCCAACTCCTATGAGATTTATTCAACTTCCTGGTGATTCTCCAACACTTTATGTATCCAAATCAAGCTTCTTACAAAGTGATTCATCCTGGTTTGATTGGAACGACGAAGAAGCTGTCCTATTCCCAAACTGGGAAACTGGAATCACCTGATTAGAAAGTGGGATAACTTCTTCATCCCAACTCCTATGAGATTATTCAACTTCCTGGTGATTCTCCACCACTTTATGTATCCAAATCAAGCTTCTTACAAAGTGATTCATCCTGGTGTTATTGGAACGACGAAGAAGCTGTCCTATTCCCAAACTGGGAAACTGGAATCACCTGATTAGAAAGTGGGATAACTTCTTCATCCCAACTCCTATGAGATTTATTCAACTTCCTGGTGATTCTCCAACACTTTATGTATCCAAATCAAGCTTCTTACAAAGTGATTCATCCTGGTTTGATTGGAACGACGAAGAAGCTGTCCTATTCCCAAACTGGGAAACTGGAATCACCTGATTAGAAAGTGGGATAACTTCTTCATCCCAACTCCTATGAGATTTATTCAACTTCCTGGTGATTCTCCAACACTTTATGTATCCAAATCAAGCTTCTTACAAAGTGATTCATCCTGGTTTGATTGGAACGACGAAGAAGCTGTCCTATTCCCAAACTGGGAAACTGGAATCACCTGATTAGAAAGTGGGATAACTTCTTCATCCCAACTCCTATGAGATTTATTCAACTTCCTGGTGATTCTCCAACACTTTATGTATCCAAATCAAGCTTCTTACAAAGTGATTCATCCTGGTTTGATTGGAACGACGAAGAAGCTGTCCTATTCCCAAACTGGGAAACTGGAATCACCTGATTAGAAAGTGGGATAACTTCTTCATCCCAACTCCTATGAGATTAATTCAACTTCCTGGTGATTCTCCACCACTTTATGTATCCAAATCAAGCTTCTTACAAAGTGATTCATCCTGGTGTTATTGGAACGACGAAGAAGCTGTCCTATTCCCAAACTGGGAAACTGGAATCACCTGATTAGAAAGTGGGATAACTTCTTCATCCCAACTCCTATGAGATTTATTCAACTTCCTGGTGATTCTCCAACACTTTATGTATCCAAATCAAGCTTCTTACAAAGTGATTCATCCTGGTTTGATTGGAACGACGAAGAAGCTGTCCTATTCCCAAACTGGGAAACTGGAATCACCTGATTAGAAAGTGGGATAACTTCTTCATCCCAACTCCTATGAGATTAATTCAACTTCCTGGTGATTCTCCAACACTTTATGTATCCAAATCAAGCTTCTTACAAAGTGATTCATCCTGGTTTGATTGGAACGACGAAGAAGCTGTCCTATTCCCAAACTGGGAAACTGGAATCACCTGATTAGAAAGTGGGATAACTTCTTCATCCCAACTCCTATGAGATTTATTCAACTTCCTGGTGATTCTCCACCACTTTATGTATCCAAATCAAGCTTCTTACAAAGTGATTCATCCTGGTGTTATTGGAACGACGAAGAAGCTGTCCTATTCCCAAACTGGGAAACTGGAATCACCTGATTAGAAAGTGGGATAACTTCTTCATCCCAACTCCTATGAGATTTATTCAACTTCCTGGTGATTCTCCACCACTTTATGTATCCAAATCAAGCTTCTTACAAAGTGATTCATCCTGGTGTTATTGGAACGACGAAGAAGCTGTCCTATTCCCAAACTGGGAAACTGGAATCACCTGATTAGAAAGTGGGATAACTTCTTCATCCCAACTCCTATGAGATTTATTCAACTTCCTGGTGATTCTCCAACACTTTATGTATCCAAATCAAGCTTCTTACAAAGTGATTCATCCTGGTTTGATTGGAACGACGAAGAAGCTGTCCTATTCCCAAACTGGGAAACTGGAATCACCTGATTAGAAAGTGGGATAACTTCTTCATCCCAACTCCTATGAGATTTATTCAACTTCCTGGTGATTCTCCACCACTTTATGTATCCAAATCAAGCTTCTTACAAAGTGATTCATCCTGGTGTTATTGGAACGACGAAGAAGCTGTCCTATTCCCAAACTGGGAAACTGGAATCACCTGATTAGAAAGTGGGATAACTTCTTCATCCCAACTCCTATGAGATTTATTCAACTTCCTGGTGATTCTCCACACTTTATGTATCCAAATCAAGCTTCTTACAAAGTGATTCATCCTGGTTTGATTGGAACGACGAAGAAGCTGTCCTATTCCCAAACTGGGAAACTGGAATCACCTGATTAGAAAGTGGGATAACTTCTTCATCCCAACTCCTATGAGATTTATTCAACTTCCTGGTGATTCTCCACCACTTTATGTATCCAAATCAAGCTTCTTACAAAGTGATTCATCCTGGTGTTATTGGAACGACGAAGAAGCTGTCCTATTCCCAAACTGGGAAACTGGAATCACCTGATTAGAAAGTGGGATAACTTCTTCATCCCAACTCCTATGAGATTTATTCAACTTCCTGGTGATTCTCCAACACTTTATGTATCCAAATCAAGCTTCTTACAAAGTGATTCATCCTGGTTTGATTGGAACGACGAAGAAGCTGTCCTATTCCCAAACTGGGAAACTGGAATCACCTGATTAGAAAGTGGGATAACTTCTTCATCCCAACTCCTATGAGATTAATTCAACTTCCTGGTGATTCTCCACCACTTTATGTATCCAAATCAAGCTTCTTACAAAGTGATTCATCCTGGTTTGATTGGAACGACGAAGAAGCTGTCCTATTCCCAAACTGGGAAACTGGAATCACCTGATTAGAAAGTGGGATAACTTCTTCATCCCAACTCCTATGAGATTTATTCAACTTCCTGGTGATTCTCCACCACTTTATGTATCCAAATCAAGCTTCTTACAAAGTGATTCATCCTGGTGTTATTGGAACGACGAAGAAGCTGTCCTATTCCCAAACTGGGAAACTGGAATCACCTGATTAGAAAGTGGGATAACTTCTTCATCCCAACTCCTATGAGATTTATTCAACTTCCTGGTGATTCTCCACCACTTTATGTATCCAAATCAAGCTTCTTACAAAGTGATTCATCCTGGTGTTATTGGAACGACGAAGAAGCTGTCCTATTCCCAAACTGGGAAACTGGAATCACCTGATTAGAAAGTGGGATAACTTCTTCATCCCAACTCCTATGAGATTTATTCAACTTCCTGGTGATTCTCCACCACTTTATGTATCCAAATCAAGCTTCTTACAAAGTGATTCATCCTGGTTTGATTGGAACGACGAAGAAGCTGTCCTATTCCCAAACTGGGAAACTGGAATCACCTGATTAGAAAGTGGGATAACTTCTTCATCCCAACTCCTATGAGATTATTCAACTTCCTGGTGATTCTCCAACACTTTATGTATCCAAATCAAGCTTCTTACAAAGTGATTCATCCTGGTTTGATTGGAACGACGAAGAAGCTGTCCTATTCCCAAACTGGGAAACTGGAATCACCTGATTAGAAAGTGGGATAACTTCTTCATCCCAACTCCTATGAGATTTATTCAACTTCCTGGTGATTCTCCACCACTTTATGTATCCAAATCAAGCTTCTTACAAAGTGATTCATCCTGGTGTTATTGGAACGACGAAGAAGCTGTCCTATTCCCAAACTGGGAAACTGGAATCACCTGATTAGAAAGTGGGATAACTTCTTCATCCCAACTCCTATGAGATTTATTCAACTTCCTGGTGATTCTCCACCACTTTATGTATCCAAATCAAGCTTCTTACAAAGTGATTCATCCTGGTGTTATTGGAACGACGAAGAAGCTGTCCTATTCCCAAACTGGGAAACTGGAATCACCTGATTAGAAAGTGGGATAACTTCTTCATCCCAACTCCTATGAGATTTATTCAACTTCCTGGTGATTCTCCACCACTTTATGTATCCAAATCAAGCTTCTTACAAAGTGATTCATCCTGGTGTTATTGGAACGACGAAGAAGCTGTCCTATTCCCAAACTGGGAAACTGGAATCACCTGATTAGAAAGTGGGATAACTTCTTCATCCCAACTCCTATGAGATTATTCAACTTCCTGGTGATTCTCCACCACTTTATGTATCCAAATCAAGCTTCTTACAAAGTGATTCATCCTGGTTTGATTGGAACGACGAAGAAGCTGTCCTATTCCCAAACTGGGAAACTGGAATCACCTGATTAGAAAGTGGGATAACTTCTTCATCCCAACTCCTATGAGATTAATTCAACTTCCTGGTGATTCTCCACCACTTTATGTATCCAAATCAAGCTTCTTACAAAGTGATTCATCCTGGTGTTATTGGAACGACGAAGAAGCTGTCCTATTCCCAAACTGGGAAACTGGAATCACCTGATTAGAAAGTGGGATAACTTCTTCATCCCAACTCCTATGAGATTTATTCAACTTCCTGGTGATTCTCCACCACTTTATGTATCCAAATCAAGCTTCTTACAAAGTGATTCATCCTGGTGTTATTGGAACGACGAAGAAGCTGTCCTATTCCCAAACTGGGAAACTGGAATCACCTGATTAGAAAGTGGGATAACTTCTTCATCCCAACTCCTATGAGATTAATTCAACTTCCTGGTGATTCTCCACCACTTTATGTATCCAAATCAAGCTTCTTACAAAGTGATTCATCCTGGTGTTATTGGAACGACGAAGAAGCTGTCCTATTCCCAAACTGGGAAACTGGAATCACCTGATTAGAAAGTGGGATAACTTCTTCATCCCAACTCCTATGAGATTAATTCAACTTCCTGGTGATTCTCCACCACTTTATGTATCCAAATCAAGCTTCTTACAAAGTGATTCATCCTGGTTTGATTGGAACGACGAAGAAGCTGTCCTATTCCCAAACTGGGAAACTGGAATCACCTGATTAGAAAGTGGGATAACTTCTTCATCCCAACTCCTATGAGATTAATTCAACTTCCTGGTGATTCTCCACCACTTTATGTATCCAAATCAAGCTTCTTACAAAGTGATTCATCCTGGTGTTATTGGAACGACGAAGAAGCTGTCCTATTCCCAAACTGGGAAACTGGAATCACCTGATTAGAAAGTGGGATAACTTCTTCATCCCAACTCCTATGAGATTTATTCAACTTCCTGGTGATTCTCCACCACTTTATGTATCCAAATCAAGCTTCTTACAAAGTGATTCATCCTGGTTTGATTGGAACGACGAAGAAGCTGTCCTATTCCCAAACTGGGAAACTGGAATCACCTGATTAGAAAGTGGGATAACTTCTTCATCCCAACTCCTATGAGATTTATTCAACTTCCTGGTGATTCTCCACCACTTTATGTATCCAAATCAAGCTTCTTACAAAGTGATTCATCCTGGTTTGATTGGAACGACGAAGAAGCTGTCCTATTCCCAAACTGGGAAACTGGAATCACCTGATTAGAAAGTGGGATAACTTCTTCATCCCAACTCCTATGAGATTTATTCAACTTCCTGGTGATTCTCCACCACTTTATGTATCCAAATCAAGCTTCTTACAAAGTGATTCATCCTGGTGTTATTGGAACGACGAAGAAGCTGTCCTATTCCCAAACTGGGAAACTGGAATCACCTGATTAGAAAGTGGGATAACTTCTTCATCCCAACTCCTATGAGATTTATTCAACTTCCTGGTGATTCTCCACCACTTTATGTATCCAAATCAAGCTTCTTACAAAGTGATTCATCCTGGTGTTATTGGAACGACGAAGAAGCTGTCCTATTCCCAAACTGGGAAACTGGAATCACCTGATTAGAAAGTGGGATAACTTCTTCATCCCAACTCCTATGAGATTTATTCAACTTCCTGGTGATTCTCCACACTTTATGTATCCAAATCAAGCTTCTTACAAAGTGATTCATCCTGGTTTGATTGGAACGACGAAGAAGCTGTCCTATTCCCAAACTGGGAAACTGGAATCACCTGATTAGAAAGTGGGATAACTTCTTCATCCCAACTCCTATGAGATTAATTCAACTTCCTGGTGATTCTCCACCACTTTATGTATCCAAATCAAGCTTCTTACAAAGTGATTCATCCTGGTGTTATTGGAACGACGAAGAAGCTGTCCTATTCCCAAACTGGGAAACTGGAATCACCTGATTAGAAAGTGGGATAACTTCTTCATCCCAACTCCTATGAGATTTATTCAACTTCCTGGTGATTCTCCACCACTTTATGTATCCAAATCAAGCTTCTTACAAAGTGATTCATCCTGGTTTGATTGGAACGACGAAGAAGCTGTCCTATTCCCAAACTGGGAAACTGGAATCACCTGATTAGAAAGTGGGATAACTTCTTCATCCCAACTCCTATGAGATTTATTCAACTTCCTGGTGATTCTCCCACTTTATGTATCCAAATCAAGCTTCTTACAAAGTGATTCATCCTGGTTTGATTGGAACGACGAAGAAGCTGTCCTATTCCCAAACTGGGAAACTGGAATCACCTGATTAGAAAGTGGGATAACTTCTTCATCCCAACTCCTATGAGATTTATTCAACTTCCTGGTGATTCTCCACCACTTTATGTATCCAAATCAAGCTTCTTACAAAGTGATTCATCCTGGTTTGATTGGAACGACGAAGAAGCTGTCCTATTCCCAAACTGGGAAACTGGAATCACCTGATTAGAAAGTGGGATAACTTCTTCATCCCAACTCCTATGAGATTTATTCAACTTCCTGGTGATTCTCCACCACTTTATGTATCCAAATCAAGCTTCTTACAAAGTGATTCATCCTGGTGTTATTGGAACGACGAAGAAGCTGTCCTATTCCCAAACTGGGAAACTGGAATCACCTGATTAGAAAGTGGGATAACTTCTTCATCCCAACTCCTATGAGATTTATTCAACTTCCTGGTGATTCTCCACCACTTTATGTATCCAAATCAAGCTTCTTACAAAGTGATTCATCCTGGTTTGATTGGAACGACGAAGAAGCTGTCCTATTCCCAAACTGGGAAACTGGAATCACCTGATTAGAAAGTGGGATAACTTCTTCATCCCAACTCCTATGAGATTAATTCAACTTCCTGGTGATTCTCCACCACTTTATGTATCCAAATCAAGCTTCTTACAAAGTGATTCATCCTGGTTTGATTGGAACGACGAAGAAGCTGTCCTATTCCCAAACTGGGAAACTGGAATCACCTGATTAGAAAGTGGGATAACTTCTTCATCCCAACTCCTATGAGATTTATTCAACTTCCTGGTGATTCTCCACCACTTTATGTATCCAAATCAAGCTTCTTACAAAGTGATTCATCCTGGTGTTATTGGAACGACGAAGAAGCTGTCCTATTCCCAAACTGGGAAACTGGAATCACCTGATTAGAAAGTGGGATAACTTCTTCATCCCAACTCCTATGAGATTTATTCAACTTCCTGGTGATTCTCCACCACTTTATGTATCCAAATCAAGCTTCTTACAAAGTGATTCATCCTGGTGTTATTGGAACGACGAAGAAGCTGTCCTATTCCCAAACTGGGAAACTGGAATCACCTGATTAGAAAGTGGGATAACTTCTTCATCCCAACTCCTATGAGATTTATTCAACTTCCTGGTGATTCTCCACCACTTTATGTATCCAAATCAAGCTTCTTACAAAGTGATTCATCCTGGTTTGATTGGAACGACGAAGAAGCTGTCCTATTCCCAAACTGGGAAACTGGAATCACCTGATTAGAAAGTGGGATAACTTCTTCATCCCAACTCCTATGAGATTAATTCAACTTCCTGGTGATTCTCCACCACTTTATGTATCCAAATCAAGCTTCTTACAAAGTGATTCATCCTGGTGTTATTGGAACGACGAAGAAGCTGTCCTATTCCCAAACTGGGAAACTGGAATCACCTGATTAGAAAGTGGGATAACTTCTTCATCCCAACTCCTATGAGATTTATTCAACTTCCTGGTGATTCTCCACCACTTTATGTATCCAAATCAAGCTTCTTACAAAGTGATTCATCCTGGTTTGATTGGAACGACGAAGAAGCTGTCCTATTCCCAAACTGGGAAACTGGAATCACCTGATTAGAAAGTGGGATAACTTCTTCATCCCAACTCCTATGAGATTTATTCAACTTCCTGGTGATTCTCCACCACTTTATGTATCCAAATCAAGCTTCTTACAAAGTGATTCATCCTGGTGTTATTGGAACGACGAAGAAGCTGTCCTATTCCCAAACTGGGAAACTGGAATCACCTGATTAGAAAGTGGGATAACTTCTTCATCCCAACTCCTATGAGATTTATTCAACTTCCTGGTGATTCTCCACCACTTTATGTATCCAAATCAAGCTTCTTACAAAGTGATTCATCCTGGTTTGATTGGAACGACGAAGAAGCTGTCCTATTCCCAAACTGGGAAACTGGAATCACCTGATTAGAAAGTGGGATAACTTCTTCATCCCAACTCCTATGAGATTATTCAACTTCCTGGTGATTCTCCACCACTTTATGTATCCAAATCAAGCTTCTTACAAAGTGATTCATCCTGGTTTGATTGGAACGACGAAGAAGCTGTCCTATTCCCAAACTGGGAAACTGGAATCACCTGATTAGAAAGTGGGATAACTTCTTCATCCCAACTCCTATGAGATTTATTCAACTTCCTGGTGATTCTCCACCACTTTATGTATCCAAATCAAGCTTCTTACAAAGTGATTCATCCTGGTGTTATTGGAACGACGAAGAAGCTGTCCTATTCCCAAACTGGGAAACTGGAATCACCTGATTAGAAAGTGGGATAACTTCTTCATCCCAACTCCTATGAGATTTATTCAACTTCCTGGTGATTCTCCACCACTTTATGTATCCAAATCAAGCTTCTTACAAAGTGATTCATCCTGGTGTTATTGGAACGACGAAGAAGCTGTCCTATTCCCAAACTGGGAAACTGGAATCACCTGATTAGAAAGTGGGATAACTTCTTCATCCCAACTCCTATGAGATTTATTCAACTTCCTGGTGATTCTCCACCACTTTATGTATCCAAATCAAGCTTCTTACAAAGTGATTCATCCTGGTGTTATTGGAACGACGAAGAAGCTGTCCTATTCCCAAACTGGGAAACTGGAATCACCTGATTAGAAAGTGGGATAACTTCTTCATCCCAACTCCTATGAGATTAATTCAACTTCCTGGTGATTCTCCACCACTTTATGTATCCAAATCAAGCTTCTTACAAAGTGATTCATCCTGGTTTGATTGGAACGACGAAGAAGCTGTCCTATTCCCAAACTGGGAAACTGGAATCACCTGATTAGAAAGTGGGATAACTTCTTCATCCCAACTCCTATGAGATTAATTCAACTTCCTGGTGATTCTCCACCACTTTATGTATCCAAATCAAGCTTCTTACAAAGTGATTCATCCTGGTGTTATTGGAACGACGAAGAAGCTGTCCTATTCCCAAACTGGGAAACTGGAATCACCTGATTAGAAAGTGGGATAACTTCTTCATCCCAACTCCTATGAGATTTATTCAACTTCCTGGTGATTCTCCACCACTTTATGTATCCAAATCAAGCTTCTTACAAAGTGATTCATCCTGGTGTTATTGGAACGACGAAGAAGCTGTCCTATTCCCAAACTGGGAAACTGGAATCACCTGATTAGAAAGTGGGATAACTTCTTCATCCCAACTCCTATGAGAATTCAACTTCCTGGTGATTCTCCACCACTTTATGTATCCAAATCAAGCTTCTTACAAAGTGATTCATCCTGGTGTTATTGGAACGACGAAGAAGCTGTCCTATTCCCAAACTGGGAAACTGGAATCACCTGATTAGAAAGTGGGATAACTTCTTCATCCCAACTCCTATGAGATTAATTCAACTTCCTGGTGATTCTCCACCACTTTATGTATCCAAATCAAGCTTCTTACAAAGTGATTCATCCTGGTTTGATTGGAACGACGAAGAAGCTGTCCTATTCCCAAACTGGGAAACTGGAATCACCTGATTAGAAAGTGGGATAACTTCTTCATCCCAACTCCTATGAGATTAATTCAACTTCCTGGTGATTCTCCACCACTTTATGTATCCAAATCAAGCTTCTTACAAAGTGATTCATCCTGGTGTTATTGGAACGACGAAGAAGCTGTCCTATTCCCAAACTGGGAAACTGGAATCACCTGATTAGAAAGTGGGATAACTTCTTCATCCCAACTCCTATGAGATTTATTCAACTTCCTGGTGATTCTCCACCACTTTATGTATCCAAATCAAGCTTCTTACAAAGTGATTCATCCTGGTGTTATTGGAACGACGAAGAAGCTGTCCTATTCCCAAACTGGGAAACTGGAATCACCTGATTAGAAAGTGGGATAACTTCTTCATCCCAACTCCTATGAGATTAATTCAACTTCCTGGTGATTCTCCACCACTTTATGTATCCAAATCAAGCTTCTTACAAAGTGATTCATCCTGGTGTTATTGGAACGACGAAGAAGCTGTCCTATTCCCAAACTGGGAAACTGGAATCACCTGATTAGAAAGTGGGATAACTTCTTCATCCCAACTCCTATGAGATTTATTCAACTTCCTGGTGATTCTCCACCACTTTATGTATCCAAATCAAGCTTCTTACAAAGTGATTCATCCTGGTGTTATTGGAACGACGAAGAAGCTGTCCTATTCCCAAACTGGGAAACTGGAATCACCTGATTAGAAAGTGGGATAACTTCTTCATCCCAACTCCTATGAGATTAATTCAACTTCCTGGTGATTCTCCACCACTTTATGTATCCAAATCAAGCTTCTTACAAAGTGATTCATCCTGGTGTTATTGGAACGACGAAGAAGCTGTCCTATTCCCAAACTGGGAAACTGGAATCACCTGATTAGAAAGTGGGATAACTTCTTCATCCCAACTCCTATGAGATTTATTCAACTTCCTGGTGATTCTCCACCACTTTATGTATCCAAATCAAGCTTCTTACAAAGTGATTCATCCTGGTGTTATTGGAACGACGAAGAAGCTGTCCTATTCCCAAACTGGGAAACTGGAATCACCTGATTAGAAAGTGGGATAACTTCTTCATCCCAACTCCTATGAGATTTATTCAACTTCCTGGTGATTCTCCACCACTTTATGTATCCAAATCAAGCTTCTTACAAAGTGATTCATCCTGGTGTTATTGGAACGACGAAGAAGCTGTCCTATTCCCAAACTGGGAAACTGGAATCACCTGATTAGAAAGTGGGATAACTTCTTCATCCCAACTCCTATGAGATTATTCAACTTCCTGGTGATTCTCCACCACTTTATGTATCCAAATCAAGCTTCTTACAAAGTGATTCATCCTGGTGTTATTGGAACGACGAAGAAGCTGTCCTATTCCCAAACTGGGAAACTGGAATCACCTGATTAGAAAGTGGGATAACTTCTTCATCCCAACTCCTATGAGATTAATTCAACTTCCTGGTGATTCTCCACCACTTTATGTATCCAAATCAAGCTTCTTACAAAGTGATTCATCCTGGTGTTATTGGAACGACGAAGAAGCTGTCCTATTCCCAAACTGGGAAACTGGAATCACCTGATTAGAAAGTGGGATAACTTCTTCATCCCAACTCCTATGAGATTTATTCAACTTCCTGGTGATTCTCCACCACTTTATGTATCCAAATCAAGCTTCTTACAAAGTGATTCATCCTGGTTTGATTGGAACGACGAAGAAGCTGTCCTATTCCCAAACTGGGAAACTGGAATCACCTGATTAGAAAGTGGGATAACTTCTTCATCCCAACTCCTATGAGATTTATTCAACTTCCTGGTGATTCTCCACCACTTTATGTATCCAAATCAAGCTTCTTACAAAGTGATTCATCCTGGTGTTATTGGAACGACGAAGAAGCTGTCCTATTCCCAAACTGGGAAACTGGAATCACCTGATTAGAAAGTGGGATAACTTCTTCATCCCAACTCCTATGAGATTTATTCAACTTCCTGGTGATTCTCCACCACTTTATGTATCCAAATCAAGCTTCTTACAAAGTGATTCATCCTGGTGTTATTGGAACGACGAAGAAGCTGTCCTATTCCCAAACTGGGAAACTGGAATCACCTGATTAGAAAGTGGGATAACTTCTTCATCCCAACTCCTATGAGATTAATTCAACTTCCTGGTGATTCTCCACCACTTTATGTATCCAAATCAAGCTTCTTACAAAGTGATTCATCCTGGTGTTATTGGAACGACGAAGAAGCTGTCCTATTCCCAAACTGGGAAACTGGAATCACCTGATTAGAAAGTGGGATAACTTCTTCATCCCAACTCCTATGAGATTAATTCAACTTCCTGGTGATTCTCCACCACTTTATGTATCCAAATCAAGCTTCTTACAAAGTGATTCATCCTGGTTTGATTGGAACGACGAAGAAGCTGTCCTATTCCCAAACTGGGAAACTGGAATCACCTGATTAGAAAGTGGGATAACTTCTTCATCCCAACTCCTATGAGATTTATTCAACTTCCTGGTGATTCTCCACCACTTTATGTATCCAAATCAAGCTTCTTACAAAGTGATTCATCCTGGTGTTATTGGAACGACGAAGAAGCTGTCCTATTCCCAAACTGGGAAACTGGAATCACCTGATTAGAAAGTGGGATAACTTCTTCATCCCAACTCCTATGAGATTTATTCAACTTCCTGGTGATTCTCCACCACTTTATGTATCCAAATCAAGCTTCTTACAAAGTGATTCATCCTGGTGTTATTGGAACGACGAAGAAGCTGTCCTATTCCCAAACTGGGAAACTGGAATCACCTGATTAGAAAGTGGGATAACTTCTTCATCCCAACTCCTATGAGATTTATTCAACTTCCTGGTGATTCTCCACCACTTTATGTATCCAAATCAAGCTTCTTACAAAGTGATTCATCCTGGTTTGATTGGAACGACGAAGAAGCTGTCCTATTCCCAAACTGGGAAACTGGAATCACCTGATTAGAAAGTGGGATAACTTCTTCATCCCAACTCCTATGAGATTTATTCAACTTCCTGGTGATTCTCCACCACTTTATGTATCCAAATCAAGCTTCTTACAAAGTGATTCATCCTGGTGTTATTGGAACGACGAAGAAGCTGTCCTATTCCCAAACTGGGAAACTGGAATCACCTGATTAGAAAGTGGGATAACTTCTTCATCCCAACTCCTATGAGATTTATTCAACTTCCTGGTGATTCTCCACCACTTTATGTATCCAAATCAAGCTTCTTACAAAGTGATTCATCCTGGTGTTATTGGAACGACGAAGAAGCTGTCCTATTCCCAAACTGGGAAACTGGAATCACCTGATTAGAAAGTGGGATAACTTCTTCATCCCAACTCCTATGAGATTAATTCAACTTCCTGGTGATTCTCCACCACTTTATGTATCCAAATCAAGCTTCTTACAAAGTGATTCATCCTGGTGTTATTGGAACGACGAAGAAGCTGTCCTATTCCCAAACTGGGAAACTGGAATCACCTGATTAGAAAGTGGGATAACTTCTTCATCCCAACTCCTATGAGATTAATTCAACTTCCTGGTGATTCTCCACCACTTTATGTATCCAAATCAAGCTTCTTACAAAGTGATTCATCCTGGTTTGATTGGAACGACGAAGAAGCTGTCCTATTCCCAAACTGGGAAACTGGAATCACCTGATTAGAAAGTGGGATAACTTCTTCATCCCAACTCCTATGAGATTTATTCAACTTCCTGGTGATTCTCCACCACTTTATGTATCCAAATCAAGCTTCTTACAAAGTGATTCATCCTGGTGTTATTGGAACGACGAAGAAGCTGTCCTATTCCCAAACTGGGAAACTGGAATCACCTGATTAGAAAGTGGGATAACTTCTTCATCCCAACTCCTATGAGATTTATTCAACTTCCTGGTGATTCTCCACCACTTTATGTATCCAAATCAAGCTTCTTACAAAGTGATTCATCCTGGTGTTATTGGAACGACGAAGAAGCTGTCCTATTCCCAAACTGGGAAACTGGAATCACCTGATTAGAAAGTGGGATAACTTCTTCATCCCAACTCCTATGAGATTTATTCAACTTCCTGGTGATTCTCCACCACTTTATGTATCCAAATCAAGCTTCTTACAAAGTGATTCATCCTGGTTTGATTGGAACGACGAAGAAGCTGTCCTATTCCCAAACTGGGAAACTGGAATCACCTGATTAGAAAGTGGGATAACTTCTTCATCCCAACTCCTATGAGATTTATTCAACTTCCTGGTGATTCTCCACCACTTTATGTATCCAAATCAAGCTTCTTACAAAGTGATTCATCCTGGTTTGATTGGAACGACGAAGAAGCTGTCCTATTCCCAAACTGGGAAACTGGAATCACCTGATTAGAAAGTGGGATAACTTCTTCATCCCAACTCCTATGAGATTTATTCAACTTCCTGGTGATTCTCCACCACTTTATGTATCCAAATCAAGCTTCTTACAAAGTGATTCATCCTGGTTTGATTGGAACGACGAAGAAGCTGTCCTATTCCCAAACTGGGAAACTGGAATCACCTGATTAGAAAGTGGGATAACTTCTTCATCCCAACTCCTATGAGATTTATTCAACTTCCTGGTGATTCTCCACCACTTTATGTATCCAAATCAAGCTTCTTACAAAGTGATTCATCCTGGTGTTATTGGAACGACGAAGAAGCTGTCCTATTCCCAAACTGGGAAACTGGAATCACCTGATTAGAAAGTGGGATAACTTCTTCATCCCAACTCCTATGAGATTTATTCAACTTCCTGGTGATTCTCCACCACTTTATGTATCCAAATCAAGCTTCTTACAAAGTGATTCATCCTGGTTTGATTGGAACGACGAAGAAGCTGTCCTATTCCCAAACTGGGAAACTGGAATCACCTGATTAGAAAGTGGGATAACTTCTTCATCCCAACTCCTATGAGATTTATTCAACTTCCTGGTGATTCTCCACCACTTTATGTATCCAAATCAAGCTTCTTACAAAGTGATTCATCCTGGTGTTATTGGAACGACGAAGAAGCTGTCCTATTCCCAAACTGGGAAACTGGAATCACCTGATTAGAAAGTGGGATAACTTCTTCATCCCAACTCCTATGAGATTAATTCAACTTCCTGGTGATTCTCCACCACTTTATGTATCCAAATCAAGCTTCTTACAAAGTGATTCATCCTGGTGTTATTGGAACGACGAAGAAGCTGTCCTATTCCCAAACTGGGAAACTGGAATCACCTGATTAGAAAGTGGGATAACTTCTTCATCCCAACTCCTATGAGATTTATTCAACTTCCTGGTGATTCTCCACCACTTTATGTATCCAAATCAAGCTTCTTACAAAGTGATTCATCCTGGTTTATTGGAACGACGAAGAAGCTGTCCTATTCCCAAACTGGGAAACTGGAATCACCTGATTAGAAAGTGGGATAACTTCTTCATCCCAACTCCTATGAGATTTATTCAACTTCCTGGTGATTCTCCACCACTTTATGTATCCAAATCAAGCTTCTTACAAAGTGATTCATCCTGGTGTTATTGGAACGACGAAGAAGCTGTCCTATTCCCAAACTGGGAAACTGGAATCACCTGATTAGAAAGTGGGATAACTTCTTCATCCCAACTCCTATGAGATTAATTCAACTTCCTGGTGATTCTCCACCACTTTATGTATCCAAATCAAGCTTCTTACAAAGTGATTCATCCTGGTGTTATTGGAACGACGAAGAAGCTGTCCTATTCCCAAACTGGGAAACTGGAATCACCTGATTAGAAAGTGGGATAACTTCTTCATCCCAACTCCTATGAGATTAATTCAACTTCCTGGTGATTCTCCACCACTTTATGTATCCAAATCAAGCTTCTTACAAAGTGATTCATCCTGGTTTGATTGGAACGACGAAGAAGCTGTCCTATTCCCAAACTGGGAAACTGGAATCACCTGATTAGAAAGTGGGATAACTTCTTCATCCCAACTCCTATGAGATTAATTCAACTTCCTGGTGATTCTCCACCACTTTATGTATCCAAATCAAGCTTCTTACAAAGTGATTCATCCTGGTTTGATTGGAACGACGAAGAAGCTGTCCTATTCCCAAACTGGGAAACTGGAATCACCTGATTAGAAAGTGGGATAACTTCTTCATCCCAACTCCTATGAGATTTATTCAACTTCCTGGTGATTCTCCACCACTTTATGTATCCAAATCAAGCTTCTTACAAAGTGATTCATCCTGGTTTGATTGGAACGACGAAGAAGCTGTCCTATTCCCAAACTGGGAAACTGGAATCACCTGATTAGAAAGTGGGATAACTTCTTCATCCCAACTCCTATGAGATTTATTCAACTTCCTGGTGATTCTCCACCACTTTATGTATCCAAATCAAGCTTCTTACAAAGTGATTCATCCTGGTTTGATTGGAACGACGAAGAAGCTGTCCTATTCCCAAACTGGGAAACTGGAATCACCTGATTAGAAAGTGGGATAACTTCTTCATCCCAACTCCTATGAGATTTATTCAACTTCCTGGTGATTCTCCACCACTTTATGTATCCAAATCAAGCTTCTTACAAAGTGATTCATCCTGGTTTGATTGGAACGACGAAGAAGCTGTCCTATTCCCAAACTGGGAAACTGGAATCACCTGATTAGAAAGTGGGATAACTTCTTCATCCCAACTCCTATGAGATTAATTCAACTTCCTGGTGATTCTCCACCACTTTATGTATCCAAATCAAGCTTCTTACAAAGTGATTCATCCTGGTGTTATTGGAACGACGAAGAAGCTGTCCTATTCCCAAACTGGGAAACTGGAATCACCTGATTAGAAAGTGGGATAACTTCTTCATCCCAACTCCTATGAGATTTATTCAACTTCCTGGTGATTCTCCACACTTTATGTATCCAAATCAAGCTTCTTACAAAGTGATTCATCCTGGTTTGATTGGAACGACGAAGAAGCTGTCCTATTCCCAAACTGGGAAACTGGAATCACCTGATTAGAAAGTGGGATAACTTCTTCATCCCAACTCCTATGAGATTAATTCAACTTCCTGGTGATTCTCCACCACTTTATGTATCCAAATCAAGCTTCTTACAAAGTGATTCATCCTGGTGTTATTGGAACGACGAAGAAGCTGTCCTATTCCCAAACTGGGAAACTGGAATCACCTGATTAGAAAGTGGGATAACTTCTTCATCCCAACTCCTATGAGATTTATTCAACTTCCTGGTGATTCTCCACCACTTTATGTATCCAAATCAAGCTTCTTACAAAGTGATTCATCCTGGTGTTATTGGAACGACGAAGAAGCTGTCCTATTCCCAAACTGGGAAACTGGAATCACCTGATTAGAAAGTGGGATAACTTCTTCATCCCAACTCCTATGAGATTATTCAACTTCCTGGTGATTCTCCACCACTTTATGTATCCAAATCAAGCTTCTTACAAAGTGATTCATCCTGGTGTTATTGGAACGACGAAGAAGCTGTCCTATTCCCAAACTGGGAAACTGGAATCACCTGATTAGAAAGTGGGATAACTTCTTCATCCCAACTCCTATGAGATTTATTCAACTTCCTGGTGATTCTCCACCACTTTATGTATCCAAATCAAGCTTCTTACAAAGTGATTCATCCTGGTTTGATTGGAACGCCGAAGAAGCTGTCCTATTCCCAAACTGGGAAACTGGAATCACCTGATTAGAAAGTGGGATAACTTCTTCATCCCAACTCCTATGAGATTTATTGATGTGATCATGGACCAACTACCTAATGAAGATGATGAGGATCTAGATAAGCCGGCTGATGAAGATGTCCTAGCCTTGCCGAAAGGACCTATGACTCGATCAAGATCAAGAAAGCTCACGCAAGTTATTGGGGGATTGGTTAAGATGTCATGGAAGCAAGAGGAATGTCTTGGTAGAAGCTTGATCAACCAAGACACACTTATCACCATTCAAGCTACTTCACCATCAAGCTGATCATCAACTAAGCAAGCAATCTATGCGTGCTCTTTTTCCCTATCTTTGGTTTTGTCCCAATGGGTTTTCCAAAGATAGGTTTTTAACGAGGCCATAGATTTGCTTCTCAAAACTCTTAGTTGATGATCTCGATCCGACCTTATCCCGGATCAACCTTATGTTATACATTTCATGTTTTTGTTTTCAAACTTGTCATTAGTTCTATTTTCAAGAGAACCGTGTGCCTTTACTCTCTTGATAGTTTTCGAGAAGCTTGGAGTCTGTTCCAACTTCTCTTATATAAGTGTACTTTGAAACCCTTATCAATAACAATTATCTTTTATCATAAACCTTTTCCTTTGTTCTCTCTACTGCTTGTTTGCGAGTTGTTGAGTGTTCTTGTTGGTGTGTAATATCCAACAGCCCAAGAGTGTCTATCTCGGTGTGTCATATCCGATCTAGTCACTTAGGAGTATCAGGAAGCCTTTCCGCAGCCTCTTGTGTCACCAATCGATTCACAACCTTGTAGAACTTGAGTCTTTGATTCGTTCTAGCAAGGATCTATCCCAGACTATCCAGAGAAGCAATCTAGGGACGTATTATGTGGTATCAGAGCATCTCTGGTTAGGGAAGTTCTCGTTTCTCTTTTGTTTCGATTTAACCTGTTCAACTTCTTGATCAGTTTTAGATCGATCCGTTTTGTTTCAACTGATCTGTTCTGTGATTCGCAATATCCATTGATTGATCTGTAAACCAGGGTTGTTTGATTGTGTGATCTAATCGTTTTGTGTCAATCAAATTGTTAAGAAGTTTGAATTGATAGATCTAGGTTTCGCGCTTTTAGATCTGATCATTATCGATTCATATTCTCGTTTTGATTCCTTGTTTAAACCTGATTGATTGTGTGATCTGTTTTAAATCACCTATAACAACTAGATCTACTTGTGTATCGTCGAAATCTGATCAACGAACCTACCCTGATCTCGTTTCTATTGCGATTTACTTGTTGTCGATTTGAATTCTTGTTACTTGTTAATCAAGTTTTCTTTACCGCCAGTTTATTTCAGTTTAAAATCTCTTGATCATCTACTGATTACGATCAGTTTATTGGAATTATTTACTGGTTGAGTGTTGTTGTTGATTCTAGGTACCAATGGGGAAAGAATCAGAAGAAGAAGCCGAGCTAGTAAGGAAGAACAAGATGCTGAGAGAGCAAATGACCGAGCAAATGAATCAGACTATGATCTCTACAATGGCTGATATGCTCAAGGCTAGCATGAAGGAATTACGTGAGGAGATGAGACAAGAGTTGAGGCAAGCTACTGGCCAGGGACATAGCAATGAGTCTAGAAGGAACCGGCCTACTCCAGTACGGCAAGAGCATGCGGGTTCACAAGAGACCGACAACTACTACTCGCGCCATAGAACTGAGCACAACCCAACTGAGCGCAGTAGTTCTTCATCTGAACTGAGCAGAGGAAGATCGAGGCGTGAACATGATGGAAGGGGATCACGCAAAGACAAGCTTTCTGGACTTAAGCTTAAGATTCCACCCTTCCATGGCAAGGTTGATCCAGATGCCTATTTGGAATGGGAAAAGAAGATCGAGCTTGTCTTCAATTGCCAACACTACTCCAATGCCCAACGGATCAAGATAGCAGCAACTGAATTCTATGATTATGCATTGAGTTGGTGGGATCAGCTTGTAACTACTAGACGGCTTAACCAAGAGAACCCGGTTGATTCATGGCACGAGATGAAGTCACTCATGCGCAAACGGTTTGTTCCAAGTCATTATCACCGCGATCTACATCAAAAGCTACGAAGACTTACCCAAGGAACACGAACTGTTGAAGAGTACTATCAAGACATGGAGTTGCTGATGTTACGCGCTAGTATCTTGGAGGATAGAGAAGCTACTATGGCAAGGTTTCTTGGAGGACTTAACCGTGAGATACAAGACAATGTGGAGATGCAACACTATGTGGAGATAGAAGAGATGTTGCACAAAGCTATTCTAGTGGAGCAGCAGCTCAAGAGGAAGGGTAACTCACGCAGCTATGGATCTTCTAAGTTCCACCACTCTAAGGAGGAGAAAACATCCTATCTAAAGGATAGCAAGCCTCAACAGAAAGAAGAGACTAAGCCGAGCAACACATACAGCAAAGACAAAGGCAAAGCTGAAATTACTAGTTCAAGAACCAGAGATGTTAAGTGTTTCAAATGTCAAGGGCGTGGGCATTATGCTAATGAGTGCACCAACAAAAAGGTTATGATTCTTCTTGAGAATGGAGAGTATGAATCAGAGGAAGAGAAGTTTGGTTCTGATCATGAGGAGTCTGATGAAGAAAGTGAAGTAGAACCCGTGAAGGGAAGATTGTTGGTGACAAGAAGGCTCTTGAACGTGCAAGCTAAGAATGGAGAGCTTGAGCAGCGAGAGAATCTATTCTACACAAGGTGTATGGTTCAGGGAAAGGTGTGCAGTCTCATTATTGATGGAGGAAGTTGTGTCAATGTAGCAAGTGAGACAATGGTGAAGAAATTGGGTTTGAACATCCAGAAACACCCAAGACCCTACAGATTGCAATGGCTCAATGAGGAGGGCGAGATGAGAGTTTCTACTCAAGTACTGGTTCCTATAGCCATTGGTAGATATGAAGATGAAGTCTTGTGTGATGTGTTGCCAATGGAAGCCAGTCATATACTTCTTGGAAGACCCTGGCAGTATGATAGACGTGTGAATCATGATGGCTTCACCAACAAGCACTCATTTGAATTCAATGGAAAGAAGACTGTGCTGGTGCCTTTGTCTCCTAAAGAGGTTCATGAAGATCAACTCCAGCTTCAGAAAAAGAAAGAGAAAAAGATTGATCTCAAACCTGATCATAACAAGCATCACAGCCTCTATGCCAAACAGGGAGATATCAAAAGAATTCTCTACTCTCAAAATTCTATTATCTTGCTTATGTTTAAAGAGACTCTTCTAACAGTTACTGATCACACACCGGATCATCCGAGTGAACTAGTTTCTCTTTTACAGGAATATGCAGATGTGTTTCCAGAAGATAGCCCCATTGGATTGCCTCCAGTGCGTGGGATTGAGCACCAAATAGACTTTGTACCTGGTTCTACACTGCCCAACCGTCCAGCATACAGGACCAATCCAGTTGAAACTAAAGAACTGCAAAAACAAGTAGAGGAGCTGATGGAGAAGGGTCATATCCGAGAGAGTTTGAGTCCTTGTGCAGTTCCAGTGCTCCTTGTGCCAAAGAAAGATGGGAGCTGGCGCATGTGTGTTGATTGTAGAGCAATCAACAACATAACAGTGAAGTATCGCCACCCTATTCCTAGATTAGATGATATGCTTGATGAGTTGCATGGTTCTTGCATATTTTCTAAGATAGATTTGAAAAGTGGATATCATCAGATTAGGATGAAAGAAGGAGATGAGTGGAAAACTGCTTTTAAAACTAAACATGGCTTGTATGAATGGTTAGTTATGCCATTTGGATTAACCAATGCGCCTAGTACATTCATGAGACTGATGAATCATATTCTTAGGTCTTTCATAGGCATCTTTGTTGTTGTGTACTTTGATGATATATTAGTTTACAGCAAATGCTTAGAAGATCATATAGAACATCTTAGGGCTGTTTTGGATGTTTTGAGAAAGAAAAGCTTTATGCCAATCTAAAGAAGTGCACTTTTTGCACAGATAACTTGGTCTTTCTAGGTTTTGTTGTAAGTGCAGATGGTGTAAAGGTGGATCAGGAAAAGATCAAAGCAATACAAGAGTGGCCGAGTCCAACTACAGTGGGAGAAGTAAGGAGTTTTCATGGACTGGCAGGTTTCTATAGGCGTTTTGTGAAGGATTTCAGCACTCTAGCAGCTCCCCTAACTGAGATAATCAAGAAGGATGTAGGATTCAAGTGGGGAGAAGTTCAAGAAGCCGCATTCCAACTCCTTAAAGAGAAGCTTACTCAATCTCCTCTTCTCATACTTCCTGATTTTTCTAAAACATTTGAAATAGAATGTGATGCCTCAGGAATTGGAATTGGTGCTGTGTTGATGCAGGATAAAGACCTATTGCTTATTTCAGTGAGAAACTCAGTGGAGCTACTCTCAACTATGCCACTTATGACAAAGAACTCTACGCTTGGTGAGAGCTCTACAGACTTGGCAGCATTATCTCTGGCCAAAGGAGTTTGTCATTCACACCGACCATGAATCTCTCAAGTATCTCAAAGGACAAAGTAAGCTCAGCAAGAGACATGCTAGATGGGTAGAGTTCATTGAAACCTTTCCTTATGTGATCAAATACAAACAAGGTAAGGAAAATATAGTTGCTGATGCACTATCCAGAAGGTATGTCCTCTTAACTACTCTTGATGCTAAGTTGCTAGGCTTTGAGCAGATTAAAGAAATGTATGAATCTGATCCTGACTTTCAAGAAGCTTATAAATCATGTGCTAAGTATGCTTCAGGACATTATTTTAGGCATGATGGATTCTTATTCTATGACAATCGTTTATGTGTGCCTAATTGCTCTTTGAGAGATCTATTTGTCAGGGAATCCCATGGAGGAAGCTTGATGGGTCATTTTGGTATAGCAAAAACCCTTAAAGTTCTGCAGGATCACTTCTATTGGCCGCATATGAAAAGAGATGTGGAGAGAATCTGTGGAAGGTGCACAACTTGCAAGCTTGCAAAGTCTAAGTTCAACCTCACGGTTTGTATACTCCTTTGCCTATTCCTACTCATCCTTGGAATGATATATCTATGGATTTTGTTATGGGTTTGCCTAGAACTAGGACTGGGAAGGATTCTATCTTTGTGGTTGTTGATAGATTCTCTAAAATGGCACATTTCATAGCTTGCAATAAGACTGATGATGCATTACATGTAGCTAATTTGTTCTTTAAAGAAGTGGTACGTTTGCATGGAATGCCTAGGACTATAGTTTCAGATAGAGATACTAAATTCCTTAGCTACTTTTGGAAAACATTGTGGTCTAAACTAGGAACTAAGCTATTGTTTTCTACTACTTGTCATCCACAAACTGATGGGCAGACTGAAGTAGTTAATAGAACCTTAGGTACTCTCCTGCGTGCATTTATCAAAAAGAACTTGAAATCATGGGAAGATTTCTTGCCTCATTGTGAATTTGCATACAATCATGCTATGCATTCTGCTTCTAAGTTTTCTCCTTTTGAAATTGTTTATGGGTTCAATCCCATCTCACCTTTGGATCTAATACCTTTACCTGAGTGTGAAAGGGTTAGTATGGATGGGAAAAAGAAAGCTGAGATGGTTCAGCAGATTCATGAGCAAGCTAAGCGCAATCTTGAAGAGAAAACTAAGCAATACGCCAAACAAGCTAACAAGGGAAGGCGTGAGATGATCTTTGAAGTTGGAGATCAAGTATGGGTTCACTTGAGGAAAGAGAGGTTTCCAAAGGAGAGGAAGTCTAAGCTAATGCCGCGGATTGATGGCCCTTTTGAAGTCACCAAGAGGATCAATGACAATGCCTACAAACTTGATCTGCAAGGTAAGTACGATATAAGTGATAGCTTCAATGTTACTGACTTGATCCCTTTTGTTGCAGATGAGCCAGATTTGAGGACAAATCCTTTTCAAGAGGGAGGGGATGATGTGATCATGGACCAACTACCTAATGAAGATGATGAGGATCTAGATAAGCCGGCTGATGAGATGTTCTAGCCTTGCCTAAAGGACCTATGACTCGATCAAGATCAAGAAAGCTCACGCAAGTTATTGGAGGATTGGTTAAGATGTCATGGAAGCAAGAGGAATGTCTTGGTAGAAGCTTGATCAACCAAGACACACTTATCACCATTCAAGCTACTTCACCATCAAGCTGATCATCAACTAAGCAAGCAATCTATGCGTGCTCTTTTTCCCTATCTTTGGTTTTGTCCCAATGGGTTTTCCAAAGATAGGTTTTTAACGAGGCCATAGATTTGCTTCTCAAAACTCTTAGTTGATGATCTCGATCCAACCTTATCCCGGATCAACCTTATGTTATACATTTCATGTTTTTGTTTTCAAACTTGTCATTTGTTCTATTTTCAAGAGACCGTGTGCCTTTACTCTCTTGATAGTTTTCGAGAAGCTTGGAGTCTGTTCCAACTTCTCTTATATAAGTGTACTTTGAAACCCTTATCAATAACAATTATCTTTTATCATAAACCTTTCTTTGTTCTCTCTACTGCTTGTTTGCGAGTTGTTGAGTGTTCTTGTTGGTGTGTAATATCCCAGCCCAAGAGTGTCTATCTCGGTGTGTCATATCCGATCTAGTCACTTAGGAGTATCAGGAGCCTTTCCGCAGCCTCTTGTGTCACCAATCGATCCACAACCTTGTAGAACTTGAGTCTTTGATTCGTTCTAGCAAGGATCTATCCCAGACTATCCAGAGAAGCAATCTAGGGACGTATTATTTATTCAACTTCCTGGTGATTCTCCAACACTTTATGTATCCAAATCAAGCTCTACAAAGTCATTTATCCTGGTTTGATTGGAACGACGAAGAAGCTGTCCTATTCCAAACTGGGAAACTGGAATCACCTGATTAGAAAGTGGGATAACTTCTTCATCCCAACTCCTATGAGATTTATTCAACTTCCTGGTGATTCTCCAACACTTTATGTATCCAAATCAAGCTTCTTACAAAGTGATTCATCCTGGTTTGATTGGAACGACGAAGAAGCTGTCCTATTCCCAAACTGGAAAACTGGAATCACCTGATTAGAAAGTGGGATAACTTCTTCATCCCAACTCCTATGAGATTTATTCAACTTCCTGGTGTTTCTCCACCACTTTATGTATCCAAATCAAGCTTCTTACAAGTGATTCATCCTGGTTTATTGGAACGACGAAGAAGCTGTCCTATTCCCAAACTGGGAAACTGGAATCACCTGATTAGAAAGTGGGATAACTTCTTCATCCCAACTCCTATGAGATTTATTCAACTTCCTGGTGTTTCTCCACCACTTTATGTATCCAAATCAAGCTTCTTACAAAGTGATTCATCCTGGTTTGATTGGAACGACGAAGAAGCTGTCCTATTCCCAAACTGGAAACTGGAATCACCTGATTAGAAAGTGGGATAACTTCTTCATCCCAACTCCTATGAGATTTATTCAACTTCCTGGTGTTTCTCCACCACTTTATGTATCCAAATCAAGCTTCTTACAAAGTGATTCATCCTGGTTTATTGGAACGACGAAGAAGCTGTCCTATTCCCAAACTGGGAAACTGGAATCACCTGATTAGAAAGTGGGATAACTTCTTCATCCCAACTCCTATGAGATTTAATTCAACTTCCTGGTGATTCTCCACCACTTTATGTATCCAAATCAAGCTTCTACAAAGTGATTCATCCTGGTGTTAGGAACGACGAAGAAGCTGTCCTATTCCCAAACTGGGAAACTGGAATCACCTGATTAGAAAGTGGGATAACTTCTTCATCCCAACTCCTATGAGATTTATTCAACTTCCTGGTGATTCTCCACCACTTTATGTATCCAAATCAAGCTTCTTACAAAGTGATTCATCCTGGTTTGATTGGAACGACGAAGAAGCTGTCCTATTCCCAAACTGGGAAACTGGAATCACCTGATTAGAAAGTGGGATAAACTTCTTCATCCCATCCAACTCCTATGAGATTTATTCAACTTCCTGGTGATTCTCCACCACTTTATGTATCCAAATCAAGCTTCTTACAAAGTGATTCATCCTGGGTTATTGGAACGACGAAGAAGCTGTCCTATTCCCAAACTGGGAAACTGGAATCACCTGATTAGAAAGTGGGATAACTTCTTCATCCCAACTCCTATGAGATTTATTCAACTTCCTGTGATTCTCCACCACTTTATGTATCCAAATCACTTCTTACAAAGTGATTCATCCTGGTGTTATTGGAACGACGAAGACGCTGTCCTATTCCCAAACTGGGAAACTGGAATCACCTGATTAGAAAGTGGGATAACTTCTTCATCCCAACTCCTATGAGATTTATTCAACTTCCTGGTGATTCTCCACCACTTTATGTATCCAAATCAAGCTTCTTACAAAGTGATTCATCCTGGTGTTATTGGAACGACGAAGAAGCTGTCCTATTCCCAAACTGGGAAACTGGAATCACCTGATTAGAAAGTGGGATAACTTCTTCATCCCAACTCCTATGAGATTATTCAACTTCCTGGTGATTCTCCACCACTTTATGTATCCAAATCAAGCTTCTTACAAAGTGATTCATCCTGGTTGATTGGAACGACGAGAAAGCTGTCCTATTCCCAAACTGGGAAACTGGAATCCACCTGATTAGAAAGTGGGATAACTTCTTCATCCCAACTCCTATGAGATTTATTCAACTTCCTGGTGATTCTCCAACACTTTATGTATCCAAATCAAGCTTCTTACAAAGTGATTCATCCTGGTTTGATTGGAACGACGAAGAAGCTGTCCTATTCCCAAACTGGGAAACTGGAATCACCTGATAGAAAAGTGGGATAACTTCTTCATCCCAACTCCTATGAGATTTATTCAACTTCCTGGTGATTCTCCACCACTTTATGTATCCAAATCAAGCTTCTTACAAAGTGATTATCCTGGTTTTGATTGGAAAGACGAAGAAGCTGTCCTATTCCCAAACTGGGAAAACTGGAATCACCTGATTAGAAAGTGGGATAGCTTCTTCATCCCAACTCCTATGAGATTTATTCAACTTCCTGGTGATTCTCCACCACTTTATGTATCCAAATCAAGCTTCTTACACAAGTGATTCATCCTGGTTTGATTGGAACGACGAAGAAGCTGTCCTATTCCCAAACTGGGAACTGGAATCACCTGATTAGAAAGTGGGATAACTTCTTCATCCCAACTCTTATGAGATTTATTCAACTTCCTGGTGATTCTCCAACACTTTATGTATCCAAATCAAGCTTCTTACAAAGTGATTCATCCTGGTTTTGATTGGAACGACGAAGAAGCTGTCCTATTCCCAAACTGGGAAACTGGAATCACCTGATTAGAAAGTGGGATAACTTCTTCATCCCAACTCCTATGAGATTTATTCAACTTCCTGGTGATTCTCCAACACTTTATGTATCCAAATCAAGCTTCTTACAAAGTGATTCATCCTGGTTTGATTGGAACGACGAAGAAGCTGTCCTATTCCCAAACTGGGAAACTGGAATCACCTGATTAGAAATTGGGATAACTTTCTTCATCCCAACTCCTATGAGATTAATTCAACTTCCTGGTGATTCTCCACACACTTTATGTATCCAAATCAAGCTTCTTACAAAGTGATTCATCCTGGGTTGATTGGAACGACGAAGAAGCTGTCCTATTCCCAAACTGGAACTGGAATCACCTGATTAGAAAGTGGGATAACTTCTTCATCATAACTTCTTCATCAACTCATGAGATTTAATTCAACTTCCTGGTGATTCTCCACCACTTTATGTATCCAAATCAAGCTTCTTACAAAGTGATTCATCCTGGTTTGATTGGAACGACGAGAAGCTGTCCTATTCCCAAACTGGGAAACTGGAATCACCTGATTAGAAAGTGGGATAACTTCTTCATCCCAACTCCTATGAGATTTATTCAACTTCCTGGTGATTCTCCACCACTTTATGTATCCAAATCAAGCTTCTTACAAAGTGATTCATCCTGGTGTTATTGGAACGACGAAGAAGCTGTCTATTCCCAAACTGGGAACTGGAATCACCTGATTAGAAAGTGGGATAACTTCTTCATCCCAACTCCTATGAGATTTTTCAACTTCCTGGTGATTCTCTCCACCACTTTATGTATCCAAATCAAGCTTCTTACAAAGTGATTCATCCTGGTGTTATTGGAACGACGAAGAAGCTGTCCTATTCCCAAACTGGGAAACTGGAATCACCTGATTAGAAAGTGGGATAACTTCTTCATCCCAACTCCTATGAGATTTATTCAACTTCCTGGTGATTCTCCACCACTTTATGTATCCAAATCAAGCTTCTTACAAAGTGATTCATCCTGGTGTTATTGGAACGACGAAGAAGCTGTCCTATTCCCAAACTGGGAAACTGGAATCACCTGATTAGAAAGTGGGATAACTTCTTCATCCCAACTCCTATGAGATTTATTCAACTTCCTGGTGATTCTCCACCACTTTATGTATCCAAATCAAGCTTCTTACAAAGTGATTCATCCTGGTGTTATTGGAACGACGAAGAAGCTGTCCTATTCCCAAACTGGGAACTGGAATCACCTGATTAGAAAGTGGATAACTTCTTCATCCCAACTCCTATGAGATTTATTCAACTTCCTGGTGATTCTCCACCACTTTATGTATCCAAATCAAGCTTCTTACAAAGTGATTCATCATCCTGGTGTTGATTGGAACGACGAAGAAGCTGTCCTATTCCCAAACTGGGAAACTGGAATCACCTGATTAGAAAGTGGGATAACTTCTTCATCCCAACTCCTATGAGATTAATTCAACTTCCTGGTGATTCTCCACCACTTTATGTATCCAAATCAAGCTTCTTACAAAGTGATTCATCCTGGTGTTATTGGAACGACGAAGAAGCTGTCCTATTCCCAAACTGGGAAACTGGAATCACCTGATTAGAAAGTGGGATAACTTCTTCATCCCAACTCCTATGAGATTTTTCAACTTCCTGGTGATTCTCCACCACTTTATGTATCCAAATCAAGCTTCTTCTTACAAAGTGATTCATCCTGGTGTTATTGGAACGACGAAGAAGCTGTCCTATTCCCAAACTGGGAAACTGGAATCACCTGATTAGAAAGTGGGATAACTTCTTCATCCCAACTCCTATGAGATTATTCAACTTCCTGGTGATTCTCCACCACTTTATGTATCCAAATCAAGCTTCTTACAAGTGATTCATCCTGGTTTTATTGGAACGACGAAGAAGCTGTCCTATTCCCAAACTGGGAAACTGGAATCACCTGATTAGAAAGTGGGATAACTTCTTCATCCCACTCCTATGAGATTAATTCAACTTCCTGGTGATTCTCCACCACTTTATGTATCCAAATCAAGCTTCTTACAAAGTGATTCATCCTGGTGTTATTGGAACGACGAAGAAGCTGTCCTATTCCCAAACTGGGAAACTGGAATCACCTGATTAGAAAGTGGGATTCTTCTTCATCCAACTCCTATGAGATTTATTCAACTTCCTGGTGATTCTCCACCACTTTATGTATCCAAATCAAGCTTCTTACAAAGTGATTCATCCTGGTTTTATTGGAACGACGAAGAAGCTGTCCTATTCCCAAACTGGGAAACTGGAATCACCTGATTAGAAAGTGGGATAACTTCTCTTCTTCATCCCAACTCCTATGAGATTATATATTCAACTTCCTGGTGATTCTCCACCACTTTATGTATCCAAATCAAGCTTCTTACAAAGTGAGTTCATCCTGGTGTTATTGGAAGACGAAGAAGAAGCTGTCCTATTCCCAAACTGGGAAACTGGAATCACCTGATTAGAAAGTGGGATAACTTCTTCATCCCAACTCCTATGAGATTAATTCAACTTCCTGGTGATTCTCCACCACTTTATGTATCCAAATCAAGCTTCTTACAAAGTGATTCATCCTGGTGTTATTGGAACGACGAAGAAGCTGTCCTATTCCCAAACTGGGAAACTGGAATCACCTGATTAGAAAGTGGGATAACTTCTTCATCCCAACTCCTATGAGATTTATTCAACTTCCTGGTGATTCTCCACCACTTTATGTATCCAAATCAAGCTTCTTACAAAGTGATTCATCCTGGTTGATTGGAACGACGAAGAAGCTGTCCTATTCCCAAACTGGGAAACTGGAATCACCTGATTAGAAAGTGGGATAACTTCTTCATCCCAACTCCTATGAGATTTATTCAACTTCCTGGTGATTCTCCACCACTTTATGTATCCAAATCAAGCTTCTTACAAAGTGATTCATCCTGGTGTTATTGGAACGACGAAGAAGCTGTCCTATTCCCAAACTGGGAAACTGGAATCACCTGATTAGAAAGTGGGATAACTTCTTCATCCCAACTCCTATGAGATTAATTCAACTTCCTGGTGATTCTCCACCACTTTATGTATCCAAATCAAGCTTCTTACAAAGTGATTCATCCTGGTGTTATTGGAACGACGAAGAAGCTGTCCTATTCCCAAACTGGGAAACTGGAATCACCTGATTAGAAAGTGGGATAACTTCTTCATCCCAACTCCTATGAGATTTATTCAACTTCCTGGTGATTCTCCACCACTTTATGTATCCAAATCAAGCTTCTACAAAGTGATTCATCCTGGTGTTGATTGGAACGACGAAGAAGCTGTCCTATTCCCAAACTGGGAAACTGGAATCACCTGATTAGAAAGTGGGATAACTTCTTCATCCCAACTCCTATGAGATTAATTCAAACTTCCTGGTGATTCTCCACCACTTTATGTATCCAAATCAAGCTTCTTACAAAGTGATTCATCCTGGTGTTATTGGAACGACGAAGAAGCTGTCCTATTCCCAAACTGGGAAACTGGAATCACCTGATTAGAAAGTGTGGATAACTTCTTCATCCCAACTCCTATGAGATTTATTCAACTTCCTGGTGATTCTCCACCACTTTATGTATCCAAATCAAGCTTCTTACAAAGTGATTCATCCTGGTGTTGATTGGAACGACGAAGAAGCTGTCCTATTCCAAACTGGGAAACTGGAATCACCTGATTAGAAAGTGGGATAACTTCTTCATCCCAACTCCTATGAGATTTATTCAACTTCCTGGTGATTCTCCACCACTTATGTATCCAAATCAAGCTTCTTACAAAGTGATTCATCCTGGTGTTATTGGAACGACGAAGAAGCTGTCCTATTCCCAAACTGGGAAACTGGAATCACCTGATTAGAAAGTGGGATAACTTCTTCATCCCAACTCCTATGAGATTTATTCAACTTCCTGGTGATTCTCCACCACTTTATGTATCCAAATCAAGCTTCTTACAAAGTGATTCATCCTGGTGTTATTGGAACGACGAAGAAGCTGTCCTATTCCCAAACTGGGAAACTGGAATCACCTGATTAGAAAGTGGGATAACTTCTTCATCCAACTCCTATGAGATTTATTCAACTTCCTGGTGATTCTCCACCACTTATGTATCCAAATCAAGCTTCTTACAAAGTGATTCATCCTGGTGTTATTGGAACGACGAAGAAGCTGTCCTATTCCCAAACTGGGAAACTGGAATCACCTGATTAGAAAGTGGGATAACTTCTTCATCCCAACTCCTATGAGATTTATTCAACTTCCTGGTGATTCTCCACCACTTTATGTATCCAAATCAAGCTTCTTACAAAGTGATTCATCCTGGTGTTATTGGAACGACGAAGAAGCTGTCCTATTCCCAAACTGGGAAACTGGAATCACCTGATTAGAAAGTGGGATAACTTCTTCATCCCAACTCCTATGAGATTAATTCAACTTCCTGGTGATTTCCACACTTTATGTATCCAAATCAAGCTTCTTACAAAGTGATTCATCCTGGTGTTATTGGAACGACGAAGAAGCTGTCCTATTCCCAAACTGGGAAACTGGAATCACCTGATTAGAAAGTGGGATAACTTCTTCATCCCAACTCCTATGAGATTAATCAACTTCCTGGTGTTCTCCACCACCACTTTATGTATCCAAATCAAGCTTCTTACAAAGTGATTCATCCTGGTGTTAGGAACGACGAAGAAGCTGTCCTATTCCCAAACTGGGAAAACTGGAATCACCTGATTAGAAAGTGGGATAAACTTCTTCATCCTAACTCTATGAGATTAATTCAACTTCCTGGTGATTCTCCCACCACTTATGTATCCAAATCAAGCTTCTTACAAAGTGATTCATCCTGGTGTTATTGGAACGACGAAGAAGCTGTCCTATTCCCAAACTGGGAACTGGAATCACCTGATTAGAAAGTGGGATAACTTCTTCATCCAACTCCTATGAGATTAATTCAACTTCCTGGTGATTCTCCACCACTTTATGTATCCAAATCAAGCTTCTTACAAAGTGATTCATCCTGGTGTTATTGAAACGACGAAGAAGCTGTCCTATTCCCAAACTGGGAAACTGGAATCACCTGATTAGAAAGTGGGATAACTTCTTCATCCCAACTCCTATAGATTTATTCAACTTCCTGGTGATTCTCCACCACTTTATGTATCCAAAATCAGCTTCTTACAAAGTGATTCATCCTGGTGTATTGGAACGACGAAGAAGCTGTCCTATTCCCAAACTGGGAAACTGGAATCACCTGATTAGAAAGTGGGATAACTTTCTTCATCCATAACTCCTATGAGATATTCAACTTCCTGGTGATCTCCAACACTTTATGTATCCAAACAAAAGCTTCTTACAAAGTGATTCATCCTGGTTTTGATTGAAACGACGAAGAAGCGGTCCTATTCCCAAACTGGGAATCTGGAATCACCTGATTAGAAAGTGGATAAAGCTTCATCCCAACTCTATGAGATTAATTCAACTTCCTGGTATTTTTTTCCACCACTTTATGTATCCAATCAAGCTTCTTACAAAGTGATTCATCCTGGTGTTATTGGAACGACGAAGAAGCTGGTCTATTCCCCCAACTGGAAACTGTGAATCACCTGATTAGAAAAGTGGTATAACTTCTTCAATCCCAACTCCTATCGAGATTAATTTCAACTTTTTTTCCTGGTGATTCTCCACCACTTTATGATCCAATCAAGCTTCTTACAAGTGATTCATCCTGGTTTTATTGGAACGACGAAGATCTGTCCTATTCCCAAACTGGGAAACTGGAACACCTGATTAGAAAGGTGGATAACTTCTTCATCCCAACTCCCATGAGATTAATTCACTTCCTGGTGATTCTCCACCACTTTATGTA